>NC_045967.1:6246364-6546364 GCF_010909765.2 Amblyraja radiata | reverse complement strand
AGCACTGTCCAAATACCAACAGGCACAGCACATCCAAGAATTATTTACCCAGCACGGTCCAAATGCCCTCTGGAACCATTGGCCACAGCTAACATAATTCAGCTCAACAGGGATACTGGTTACTCTGCTTATGTTCTGAAGTTCAATTTCCATAGACTTTAAACAAATCTTATACTGGTTACATAACTAACAGCTGCATGCCTGTTTACAGTCTATGTACTAGGGTCTCAAATTTCACTCAGCTGTGGCCAAGGTGACGTCTGTACTTCTCTTGTAACTTGAAATGACTGAACGGGATCAGGGGGGAGCAAACAAAGCCTTTTCTTTTAAGCATCAGAAACTCCAGCACTTCTAATTAGCTATTTGATTCTCAATTTGTGCAGTTTCAGAACTAAAGTTCATAATGAGTTTTATAAAAACAGTTTATAATAGTTTATATAAAATTGCCAGTGGGCCCATGTTTAGGACAATTTATCCCTTGTATAGGCTTCGTTGTTTCGAAGGTATATAATCTATAATTCATTCTAAGATGGTGCCCAAGCCAGACGACTCTCTGCATGCTGGTCCCAGAAGTAGATCTGCAATCGCCCATTACAATCACCTCACTCTTTTAAACCTCTACTTCAACAGCAGCATTATGTTAACTATGCTACTCTTGGATCATCTTTAACCGGACTTTGCCTTGCACTAAACGTTATTCCCTTTATCCTGTATCTGTAAACTGGACGGCTCAATTGTAGTCATGTATAGTCTTTCCGCTGACTGGTTAGCACACAACAAAAAGCATCTCACTGTATCTCGGTACGAGTGACAATAAACTAAACTATAAAACAGAATAAAAATAAATCTTTGACCGACTTAAGGTAAGTTACCAAGGCTAGTACAGAATTTTTAAAAAGGTGCAAAAAATTGGAAACTGAAGCCAAGATTGTGTTTTTTTCAAAATGTTTGCAAACTGAAAGAAAACAGCAACATTGAGGCATGAACACTCCTCTATAGTTTTGCAGTACAGGGAGCAATTGAGCGGTGGTCAGAATCCTTGGATAAAGTTTATGTTAGCCAACTCTCTCTTATTCCAATACTTCCAAAGGATTAAAGTGCAGCAGTTAAATCTTCGGAAAGAGTTTGGTTTCATAGAGAAGTTTGACCCGTCAAAATAAAATTTAAAAATCTTGTTTTGAAGTTGCTTGCAGGACAAAAAACTTTCAGAAGCAAACATCAAACAATGGTTACACTTTCATTTATGCCACAGGCAAAGACACGGCCAAAAATGATGCAGCAATTAAGTGAAGACCATTCTATCCAAAGCAGAGAAGAACCCAACAGTTCATGTCAATGTTTAGCATGTGCATTTCCATAATTAAAGAATATATGCATTTCCTGTCTGCTACATTACAAATATTAAAGGCAAATTTTATGCAGCTGGTTTGTCTCTATTATAATCCCAGTTGTCTTGGATTTTTTCCAGTTATTTGCAATGTTTACCACTAACAGAAAGTGTTTTGCTAACATATAATCTGGGATAATTTCAAAGCACAATATCGGGGAGCAATGAGGCAGAGCGGAGACTTAACCACATAAAACTCAAAACCACCGATTCTTCATGTTGGCCAAAGATTGACAAAAATTAATCAAATATACAACGAAAGCTAAACTTTCCATTGTACTTTGTAATTTAAGCCTGTCAGATAACCTGCTATGAATATACTCTGATACTCTCTTCCACGGTGGGATGTTTTGAAATGAACATAGTCGGGTCAAGACAGACTGGGTTTATTGTCATATACAAACATGTAGCAAGTTACAAGTATAGTAAGAAACTTGTTTGCAGATACAAGTGATCTTTCCTATTCTCTTACAAAAACTTATTTCTAAAAACTCAAAATATATTTAGTCCGTCCTCAAGCGTCTGAGGCCAATTAATAGCCCAGGTTGAAAGTGCACAAGTAAAGCATAACGCAAGGATGGATGGTATTACTCTCCCATTCATGCGTCCATTTTCTCTCAACAATGTAGCTGCTGGAGCAAATTTAAATTTAATCCCCAAATTTAAATTTATACTAACTCTAACTATCGTATAACTGTATAATTTAAACTATGTTATGCATTTCCCTAGGCCAGAGCTTTAGTTTGAGAAACCAGTGGGAAAGAAAGAGACAAGAAGTACACTCAAGGAAAGGAAGCAAGTGATAAATTGAAGATAGACATAAAATGCTGGAGTAATTCAGCAGGTTGGGCAGCATCTCTGGAGAAAAGGAATAGGTGAGGTTTCAGATAGACACTTCTTCAGACTGACCTATTCCTTTTCTCCAGAGATGTCTATCTTCAATGGAAACCAGCATCTGCAGTTCCTTTCTACACAAGTGATATATTGAGGCTGCAAGATATTTTGCATATTGATTAAAAAAAATATGAAGCCACAAACTTTCTCTTCAATATTAAGGATGGATAGAGAAATCTATGATAGAGGGGACTATGGACCAGTCAGCCTGACCTCAGTAGGAGGGAATGTGTTGTAATTAACAACAGGCACTTGGAAAATAATAACAAATTTGGGCTAAGTCAACATACATTTATAAAATGGGGATATAGTGTTTCGCTAATCTTTGGGAATATTTTGAAATCACAACCAACAGATTGATAAGGGAAAGCCAGGTGACGTGGAGTACTTAGATTTTCAATAAGATGAGACTATTAAACAAAATAAGAGCACACGGTATTGGTAGGAATATAGCAGCATGGACTGGTTAACAGAGAGTTATCTACTTATACAGCACGGAAGCAGGACCTTCAGCCCAACTCCTCCATACCGACCAAGGTGCCTACCTCACCTAGACCCGTACACCTCTAAACCTTTCCCATCCATATGATAAATTGAAGCTGCAAGATATTTTGCATACTCCCAGCCTGTCCAAATGTCTTTCCCTGTTGCTTTGTTTGGAGGCTAACCATCTAACCATCACCCTAGTGGAAAGAAATGCTCCCCAGATCCCTTTAAAAATGTTTCCCTCACCTTAAAGAGAGTAAAGGGCCTGTCCCACTATATGAGTTTACGCAAGAGCTCTCCCGAGTTAAAAAAAAATCAAACTCGTGGTAAGTACGTAGAATGTACGTAGCGGGTACGTCGGAGCTCGGGACGTCTCTTAGCGGCTCGTAACGCTAACGGCAGGTACTCGGGAAACGCGGTAAGCTCGTGAAGTTTTTTCAACATGTTGAAAAATGTCCACGAGAGACCCGAGTACCTACGAGCGGCTATTACCGTAAATCTCAGAGTTCGAATCAGGGGAAACTCGGGAGAACTCTTGAATTACCTCGTACTGTGGGACAGGCCCTTAAGAATAAATTGAACATTTTTAGTTTTGGAGTCTATGAGCAGAGTCCTTTAGGGATCAGCCTTGGGACCACGGCTCTTCACAATCTGGTTTTGATGAAGGGGAAATCAATTATTATATCCAGATGTGGGTCTCAATCCGAAATGCTGAATATCTTTCTACCTCCACAGATGCTGCTTGACCCACTGAGTTCCTCCAGCAATTCTTTTTTTTTGCTTCAGATTACAGTACAGGTGCACAACCTTTTATCCGAAAGCCTTGGGACCAGACACTTCTCGGATTTCGGGATTTTTCGGTTTTCCGAACGGAAGGTTTTTAGCGTAGATTTTAACATGTGGCTCAGTGGTAGAGTGCTCGGCTCGTGGCCGCAAGGTCGCGAATTTGCGCCTCGATCCCGGCAGTTACCCGGTCAGGGCCGGCCATTAGCCGATAGGACCTATTTCTCCCAATTGGGCCCCGCTCTAGAGTAATCAAATCAATTGGAGCAAAGATCTTATAGCGCGCAAGATGGTCCACTCCTGTGAAATACAATGAACTGACGCGTAGTCCGCACCGGAGCTTAACCTCCGTCATTTCAGTAACCCCGACCCGACTTCAGTTATGCCTCTCGCAGCGTTGCGGGGGAACAGTTTAGGTGTTGTTAAATGTTTTTTATCACTTCCTTTTTAAACGGCACATGCCTTATATTAAACGGCACATACTGCAGATGCTGATTAAACTGAAGACAGACACAAAAGGCTGGAGTAAATCAGCGGATCAGGCTGCATCTCTGATGAGGAATACGTGATAATAGGAGGAAATAGGTGATATTTCGGGTCGACTTTTTCCAATAGCTGCCATGAGTAGCAATGTTACAAAATTTTGAGATTTTAAAAATCAAGTCTGTAATTTATCCCATCAGATAAAGCATAAAAATAAGTTTAATTTGACACCTAATTCACTTTCATATCTCAAGTATTTAAAAAGTTATGGCCATTTTCATACTCGGAAATGAGCATCTTGTTCCCTATTGATTTTCTATGGACATAACAAAAAAGTTGTGATCGTGAACAGTCAAAAGCCCATAACTTTCTTAAAAATTAAGAGAACTGAATGAAATTTTCAGTTATCATAGATTGAAGCATTCTGAAACAAATATAAAATAATCTTACTTGGATGACCTGAAATTAAAGCATATAATTAGTTAGTTACCTAATTGTAGCTAATTTCAGACTTCAATTACTAGATCTAAACATCTATCCATTTCTTAATAAATTATTAACATTTTTAAATAGCCTAAATGTCCAAATAATATTCACAAATAATTCACAATAAAACATGATTTTTAAATCTCATTTACATTAATTTATAGACCAAATGGAAGGAATTCAGTGTTCAATTGCTGTAAATAAATGCCCATTTAAATCAGCTTTCCAGTGGGATCCTGTGGAACGCGCTGGTTTAGAACGTTCACATCGCGGTAGATTTGTGCCCCCAAATGCCCAGAAAAATACTGCGGGATATAATGGGGCCAAATTGAGCTACTCGCAATATTAAACTTTGTATAAAGGGATCTTTAGAAGCCCTTTTTAATGTAAAAATATACAACCTAACTTCTGCTATTTGCTTTATGAGACCCTGCGGTTGCTGGCCGTCGCGGGTTTAGAGATTGATTTTTAAACTACTATAACTATTATACGAGGCCTTTAAACCTAATAATAGCTTTTGCGACGGGGTCTTCCAGCGATTTTTCGTTAATAATTAACTAGGCTGAACATCCTCGATTTGAACAGCCTAGAGAAAATCGCGTTTTAAACCCACCCCCTCTAAACGGCGCCAAAATCGCGCACACCCGCAACGGCAGATTTTCAAAGACGCTTCAGGTAGGCTTTGCAACATACCTACCATGAGGGGAGAAGTGCCGGCACCAAGAGCGAGCGAAAGCGTGGAGAGACGGACGAAAGCAACGTTCATAGAGCGGCGTTGGTAGACATTCCGGGTCGAGACCCTTCTTCAGACTGATAGTCAAGGGAAAGGGAAACGGGAGATATCGGCATATCTTCAATTCACTTGTCCTTAGTACCGTCCATAGCTCTTGCTCCTCTTTCCCCTGAGTCAGTCAGAAGAGGGGCCTCGACCCGAAATGTCACCTACAAAGATCTTTGGTCACCTATTCCGACCTATGATCGTTGCTTTTGTCCGTTCTGTCCGCGCGTTCGCTCACTCTTAGTGCCGGCGTTTCTCCCCTCAGACTCCACCAAACAAACACACACACACACACAGCATATCCGGCAGATCGCTGCGGGCCGAGAGAGAGTAGAGAGGTAGAGGGGGAAGAAAGGGGTAGATGGGGAGGGGTGTGTGAGGGGGAATGGAGAAGGGGGAGGTGCCCTCACGCTCCCGGGACAGCTCTCCCATCCCTCTAGTCGCCGTGCTTCACGCACGCAGCCCCGGCTCCCGCCCTCCCCCCTCTCTCCAGGAAGACGCAGTGAACAATACACGGAGGGCCGGGCCGGGGGTTGCAGCAACATTCACAAACCTCGGCCTCAGCTCACGCCCGGACCCAGGCATCCGTTCCCGCCGCTGGACCTCTCCCTCCCTTCCCTCCTTCTCCCCTCAGACTCCGCCAAACAAACACACACACACACACAGCATGTCCGGCAGATCCTTCCTCTCTCTTTTCCCTTCTCTCCCCTCCCGTTGCCGAAACCCTTCCTCAGACTGATAGGGCAGTCTGAGGAAGGGTTTCGGCCCGAAGCGTTACCTATTTCCTTCGCTCCATAGATGCTGCTGCACCCGCAGAGTTTCTCCAGCATTTTTGTGAATCCTTAGAACTAGTTCAGTGAGCGTCCACCGAGGGTCACCCGGAGGGGTGACCGCGGAACCTCTCCGGGCGACCCTCGGTGGACGCTCACTGTACTAGGTCTAGGGATTCCTACTCTCCCCGGCAATATACCCTCCCTTTTTTCCAGGACCGAAAATGTCCGATTTTCTGAGCTTTTCGGTTTCCGGAATTTCGGATAAAAGGTTGTGCACCTGTATCTGCATTCTCTTGCATATATCCAGGGTTAACGATGATAGGTAACTGCGCAAGGCACAAAAGATGCAAGAGACTTTGGCTGGATACAAATTATCTAAGTGAAAGGGCAATAAAGTAACAGATGAATAAAATGGGGGTAAAATGCAAGGTTATCCACTTTGACAGAAAGACAGCATTATTAGCGATTGAAAGGGTTGGAGTTCACAGGAGCTGGGTGTTTTTATTCACAAGTCACAAAGTTAACCTGCAGGTACAGCAAGTGGTGGCTTTTTTTTTTGAGGGAGGCTTTTTTGTTATAATAATAATAATAATACAAAGCCTTTATTGTCATTGTACTTCGAAATACAACAACATTAGGAGAGCTACTCCAGTGCAACCAAAACAAGTTAAAACAAGATAAAAACACATCAAATACGTTATTTGACTGCTTAAAATAGTAGGTAAATTATATTTGTCATACCTAGGTAGAATATTGCACTGGGAGAATATTACATTTTAAAATGTAATAAATACTTTAAAAGAATTTAAAAAGAAATATTAGCTGAGTGGTCTGTTTTATAGTGGAATGGATGACAGCATCTCTCATGTTGTGTGGATATTTGAGGAATTTAGAGTTCTGATGACCCAGGGAAAGAAACTGTTCTCAAGTCTGTTTATCCGGCTTTGGACGCCTACCAGAGGGCAGGAGGTTGAACAGGAACTGTCCAGGATGGGAGGGGTCTTTGATTATGTTCCTGGCTCTGCAGAGGCACCGAGAGCTGGAGATGTCTTCCAGGGAAGGCAGAGGGCAGCAGATGATTTTCTGGGCAGTTTTGATCACTCTCTGCAGTGCTTTCCTGTCTGCTGCTGAGCAGCCGGCATACCACACCGTGATACAATATGCCAGCACACTCTCGATGGTGGAGCGGTAGAAGGTCACCAGCAGCTTCTCCTCTAGACTGTTCTTTCTTAGCACTCTCAGGAAGTGCAATCGCTGCTGGGTCTTTTTTACCACCGCTGAAGTGTTGGCAGACCAGGAGAGGTCCTCCGCGATGTACGTTCCCAGGAATTTGACGGTGGAAACCCTCTCAACACAGTCCCCGTTGATGTAGAGCGGGCCAGGGCCAGGCTCTGTGCCTTCTGTAGTCGATGATCATTTCCTTTGTTTTTCTGATGTTGAGTGCCAGGTTATTCGCAGAACACTGACAGCTTCAGGACCTCGTCTCTGTACACTGCCTCGTCTCCTCCTGATTATGAGTCCAACCACCCTGGTGTCATCCGCAAATTTAATAATGGAGTTTGTGGAGTGGATGGGAGTGTACAGGGCATAGAGGAGTGGACTCAGCACACAGCCCAGTGGAGAACCAGTGCTGAGTGTGAGGGTGGACCAGTGGGGGCCCATTTTGACTGTTTGTGGGCGGTTAGTGAGGAAGTCCTTTTTCCAGGCGCAGGTGAGAGGGGGGAAAGTCTAAGTCCGACAGCTTGTTGACTAGTGTGTCAGGGATGATTGTATTAAAAGCTGAGCTATAGTCAATAAAAATAATCCTTACATGGCTCCCCGGGTGTTCCAGATAGCTCAGTGCAGTGTGGAGGGCAGTGGCGATGACATCCTCTGTTTCTCTATAAGCAAACTGATGAGGGTCAAGGTTTTGCAGGAGGCTGGCTTTAATGTGCTGATAAATTAGTCTTTCACAGCATTTCATGACTACTGATGTTAATGCAATTGGTTTGTAGTCATTGAGACTGTTCATGACTGGCTTCTTAGGGACAGGGCTGATGGTAGCCAACTTCAGACAAGGTGGTATGGTGGCTTGTGTCAGGGAAAGATTGAAGATCTTGGTAAAGACCCCTGATAGCTGGTCTACACAAGCTTTAAGTACTTTGCCGAGTACACCATCCGGTCCAGCGGCTTTCCTTGGGTTCAAGAGAATTTGTATGTGCCTGTGGAGACATCTTAATCCAATTGTAAAGAGGCCTGTTGAGACCACGTCTGGAATACTGTGAACAGATCTAGTCTGTCTAACAAGGCAAGATTGCACTCGAAAAGAGTGCAGCCAAATTTCATCAGATTAATCAAAACATAAAATGCTGGAGGAACTCGGTGGGTCAGGCAGCATCTGGGGATGTGGACAGTTGACATTTCAGGGCCATGCATTCATGGGGCAGTGCCATGCATTCATGGGACAGTGAATTTGTCATAATGAAAGGAGTTATGCAGACAATGAAAAAGGAGATGACTTTGTTTAACTGCACACAATTCTTAAAGTTCTTGAAAGGGTAGATTCAGAGATGATATCTCCCCTGGCTGGTATGTCTAGAGCCATGGGTCACCATCTCCAAATAAGGGTTAAGACTTCTGAATGGAAGTTGCTTCACCAAGAGAGCTGTGAATCTTTTAAATTCACTACTTAAACAGGCTTTACAGTGACCAAGCATATTAAATGCAGACAGTGACCGGCTTTCAGATAGTAAGGGTTTCAAGGGATATGAGGGTTAGTACAAAGAAGCAGCGCTGAGGTAAAATATCAGTTATGGTCCCATTGAATGGTGGAGGGGCTCAAGGGACTGATTGGTTACCTAGTTTCTTACACTCTCATGATGAAATATATACACAGAATGGTGCACTTCATAAGATTCTACATTTTTCCAAGAGTATTTTTCCAGTACACAAACTGACTGATCCCCACTTCCACCTTTCAAAACAAAACAATGCCAACACCATAGATGGTTTTCAAAAACAGCACACAGAATGATCAGACTTTAAGATTCCATGCACTCCCACTCAAACAAAATTTTAAAATGTAAATAAAACACGTATCAATTACTGAATAGCCCAGTAATTTAATGAGCAGTTAGCCTCCAATTTCAGAAGTTCATGTTCCATTGTGGGACTGAAATCAATGCATAAGCACTCTTGATATTCTTGCCTTTTTAGTACATACAAAGATAGAAGAAATGGTCCAGTATTATGCATAATATGAGGCAATCTATACACACATGGCAATTAGGTTTCCAATGACTGACTATACACCGCTAAATAAATCAATGTTCAGCTTGCCCATTGATCCAGTTTTTAAATTTCAGCATGGTAGACTTCATTGACAAATGTTGCTTACAAAGAGCACTCAGTTTAGAAATTCATCATGTGGTGAATTTCTGTATTTGGTTAGTGAACTGCTGAATGACTATTAAGCAAAAAATCCCGGAAATACTAGGTTTAGGCATATTTTACATAGAAAAAGGTTGCCAGCATCCAATCTATTTTCTCCCGATGATGCTGCTCATTAGGTTTTAAATTAATATTTAAATTTTCAGCATTGACAGCATTTTGTAATTTCAAAATGTTAACCTTTTCAAATAAAAATATCATCTTATCATCACTAGATCCACTCGTATAGAAATTGCTTTCATTTATTTTAGTGAGTTGCCAATGCTGAAAACATCTAGGAGTAGGCGCCAAGTCCCTTGTCAAAATGGAAAATATTATAGAAGAGCATTTATAAAGCAAAAGCAAGGAAACAGCACTGTAAAAATACATCAACTGGAAAATAGGTGCTGCCTAAATGTCAAAAATCACATCAGCACACAAGAAAGAAAAACAAACATAAAAATAATATAAAAGGTAAATCCAAGACAACAGAAAACGTGAATTATTGCACAAAAAAGAGTGAACTCAGCAATCAAAAGCCTGAAAGTGAGAAAAGGTCAACACCAAGGCTACTCAACACTCTGCCAGAGCAGTATTCCAAAAGCAGATCTCCAACCCAAATATCAGCCCTTTTGTTCTCCCAACCCCTAAAACACTGGCAAAACCAATCCACATTGCTAGCTCAAAGAGAAAGCGGAGCTATTATTAGGGTATGAAGTTATTGAAATCAGTAATTAGGCTGGAGGGCTACACAGCATCCAATATATAAAGAGATAGCACTGACCTTCAATCTGCATTGAATTTCACTTGAAGAACGAGAGCAAAAATGGGGGAGATCAAAGTGAGACAGGAAATTAAAGTAGCAAGCAACACATGTAAAAATTGTGGAGGACAAAGAACAAGAGAAATTAAATTGATGTAATCAGCATTGCTGGATACCAAGAAAAGAAAATGAAATGAGGGAGAAAAAAAAGATGCTTTTAAATTCCCGTGTGGGAATGTATATCATAAAGGAAAATGAAGGTGATGAGATCCTCTCCATAAATGGAGTTTGCTCCAATGATATGGAATCAGCCTGTTCAGTGTGCGTGTGTGTGTGTGTTTTCACATCTTCTCAAAGAAACGACGCGCGAACCGGAAATCTTTTACATATTCTGGTAGAGATTTACCCCTTGGAGTCCAAAATCATCTGACCTGAAAATGTTGTGCTTTATTAATAAAAATGAGTTATTAATAAAAATGTTCACAAATGCAATCAAACTTTGAAATCAAACGCCTGTTTTTCGCTGATGACGTGACAATGGATCTGCCTGCCGTCTGCTCGCACTGCGACTGACGTCACCTCCCACCCCTCCCTCCTCCCCCCGTTGTTCAAAAATCGCCCTGTCGACTGAACACCAAAGATCATAGTTGAAGCCCAACCCATGAATAGAATTACCTTTATTGTCATTCAGACCTTATGGTCTGAACGAAATTTCGTGCCTGCAGTAATACATACAATAATACAATAATAAACAACAACAAACACAAATTAACATCCACCACAGTGAGTCCTCCAGACACCTCCTCACTGTGGTGGAGGCAAAAGAATCTAGCCACGCCTGCGAGTTGGGGGCTATGCGTGAGTGGATAAGGCGGGGGATGGGGTAAAAGGAGTGAATTAATAATATTAATATAATATCAATGGGGGTGGTTAGTGTGTGCGTGTGGGGAGTGGTTCGTGTGTGTGAGGAGTTGGTTAGTGTGCGTGTGTGATGCCGCAGGCCGCCCCCTCCCCCCGCAGGAGGAGGATGTTCACCGTCGGGGATCGGCGTCAGCGTTCCACCAGCCCGGCGTGAGGGCCTGAACATCGGGCCACCCGGGGCGGCGACTGCGGGTGCTAGGAAGGCCTCGACCACGAGTGAACAACTGGGAAGAACGGAGGGGAGGCTGGCTGGACTATGGTGCCTTCCTCACCTTGGTGCCACTGTGTTATGTTGTGTCGTGGACTTGCAGTGTTTGTGCTTTTTTAAAAAAAAATCTATTTTATTTTTAATATGTTTAATTATTTATTATTATTTATTTATTTTTATGATACTGCCTGTAAGGGAAATTCATTTTGTTGTCTCTAACTGAGACTATGACAATAAATTTGAATACAATACAATACAATACAACCGCGCATTGAGGGGACGGGACCCAACGGTCTAGTAACAATATAAAAGTCCATAAAAGAAAAAGATTGACTAAATGACAGGGTGGAATTTGAGCAAAGATGTACTTTGTTGGTATTTGCCCCAGGTAATAAGGAAAGTATTGGATAAGGAGTTAGTGCAGGAAAATAATCCCTCGGTAAGAGCCTACTACAATCTTACTGATCAACAGAAGCCAGCCATTCAGCATGCCTGCCTTAATTATGCTTCATGCACTAACTGTGCTATACAAATGAAAATAAAATGCATTTAGGCATCTGACAATCAAACTAAAGGGCCTGTCCCACTTGGCCGTCATTTACGTGACAGGCCGGTAGTGACTGACGCGCGACGGTCGCCTGTAACATCTTGCGCCGCACATAACGTCTGGAGCGCGTGACGTCATTTGAAGATAGACACAAAATGCAGGAGTAACAAATGCGGGACCGGCAGCATCTCAGGAGAGTAGGAATGGATGATGTTTCGGGTCGAGATTCTTCTTCAGTCTGAAGAAGGGTCTCAACCTGAAACATCACCCGTTGCTTCTCTCCAGAGATGCTGCCGGTCCTGCTGAGTTACTCCAGCATTTTGTGTCTATCTCCAATTGTCTTGGCCCCGCTCTGAGAGTAGTAGTGGGGGCGTATCCGGATCCGCAACGGCCGTGAGCCCCAGGCTGAGCTCAGCGATTGTTTGCCTGCTTCTGCTGCTGTTGGAGGTGAGACGTTGTGATGCGCCAGGGTCTTGGGCCTGTCCCACTTTGGCCGACAGGCGACAGACCGGTGGCGCGCAAAGATTTCGTTCAGGCCGAAGTCCATACTCCTCCATGCCACCCCACACCACTCCATGCGCCCGTCCCGTGCTACCCACATGCTAGCAGGTCGCGTAAATGGTGCGCAAATGACGCCCAAGTGGGACAGGCCCTTAACATTCAAAAACTTCAATTTAAAGCAGTCAATGATGGCAGACAAATTTCAATAGTATTTTAATATCAAGATTACAAGAAATACTGGATTTAAAAAAAAATGTTACGTTAACCCACCAAAAACTAGACACGTTTTCAAATATCCAACTTCTAAAAAGAAGCCTGGTGCTCTAATTCTAGGGAAGAGACCGAAGTAAATAACAAATTAAAATTACTGTATTATTAACTTGTGACTGCATCGATTTACGATAATCGATCTAATGCTTTAAAAAAGGGATAAACACACTGTCCTACCAGAGTATTATATTACCATATTTAATGCACGGTGTCCATTCAAAATAGTTCATGCTCTAACTTGCCTTTAGAGACCAACACCTTTTGCCAATATGCCACATTTTCATAATAGCCATGCACTGGGGAGGAATCTTCCGAAAAGTGGTAAGTAAAGCATCCGTCCAATTCCATGGATAGGTTTTTGAAAGTAATGGTTTACTTTTGTGAAAGGCCGTGAAGGTTAAAGTATCTTAACCACGTCTTTTGCTGTCTAAGCTATGCAAATAATATTACAAATACTCAACCCGTAATGCAAAATAGTCTCACAAGCACCATTTTAAAATAATCCTTTGCTAATAAAATGCTAACGTTGAGAATGAATACACAAATAATTAATGAGCTATGAATACAAGTGATTTACCCAAAAGCCAGCAGGCTCACTCCTCGTCTCCCACAAGATAACTGAAATCAGACAGAACAACAATGAGGGCACCAAAACTTGCTCTGTTCTAGATGGCGAGGATTTTTCTAACAATTTTGAGGATGCTTTCTTCTCCCAATCATGGCTGATGGAAATTGTCAAAAAGAGTACATTTTGTTTGAGCATATGATCAACATTGCAATCCTTTCCCATGATTAACCAGTTGATTCCGGCTTGCATTTAATGGCGACTGAGTGGGAAAAGTTAAGTACTATTGCTGACTGTATCCAACACAATCCATCTCTGGATGACACGAGTCCCATTTTTTTCTGCAGAGTGCATCAAATATAGAAAAGACAACAGAGAGAACTGAATGTACAGTCTGATCCAGAGATTTTGGAACTCTGCAGCTGCCAAACCGAAAATTAAACTCCAACACCACAACATTCCTCCAATATAAACATTTTTTTACATAAGGATTAGTTGGAAAGCAGTGTCAGAGCGATAAAGTTGTACAGCACAGAATCGGGCCATTTGGCCATTACATTCATGTTGACGTTATTGCCCAAATTAACTGATCCCATTTGCCCACATTAGGAATGGATTTAGATAATTTGCGTACCAACAGGTATCAATGTGAAACATGAAGAGAGTGGTATTTACCCTGAAGTCGAGAATACAGTTAGCATTCAAACACTCCAGATAAGACCAGCACACAAGCCAACAAAGGATCCTGGAGGATACAATTTGCAAGCTGTGAATAATACCATGAATAAAGTGGTAAAACAAGCACTGATCCTTGCCCTCATTCGCAATGCAAAAAAAGGATATCCTTTACCAAAAATGTTTCAAAGACTGAACGAGATGGCAAATGTCACTTTAGACTCTTGAACAAATCTGGAATGAGTAAAAAAAAAAAAAATCCCCACCCCAAAAAGCTGAATTCTTACCTTCCACCCAGCTGAACTGTTGCTGTCGCCTTTGTCCTTGAAATAAGGCACAGATTTGACCATCCAATCATAGATCTGAGACAGTGTCAACCTCTTGCCAGGAGAGCTCTCAATAGCTTTGGTGATTAGGTCTGCATATGATTGATGGCCCCATGCATTTCTTCTCGAGGAACTCTTCCGCTGAGCATTTGCTGCACCACTTTGCAAACCAGCCTCTGCATTCAGACCAACTTCACTCTCTGATTTTATAGCACTTGCATCAGACACATCCTGCTTTTCTTCTTCAGTGGGAGTTCCTGTGGCAGAATCCTCCTGCTTCACAGTTGTCAATTCTGGTCTTGGTAGAGGCCAGGTGCAGGATCTAGGACGACTTTTTGGTTCAAAGTCAGGATCAATCTCAGCCTGCGTTGGTTCTTCAGCCATCTTTTGTAAAATCTTTTATCAACCAAAGTTTCAAACACGGATGGCTCCTATCTTTCCTCAAATAAAAATCTGTGACTTCTGTTTCACAAAATACATGTAAATGCCTTTACATACAAATCTTTCCACATCTTCAATAAAAGATAACTTGCATCCTACTGATGTTGTTCCAGTTATTTGTAAAATCAAGGAAGATATAACAAACACCTATTCAGATATACTGATATTTTTCAGCAATTATTACTTTGATTTCAAACCAAGGTCAGTTCCATATAATTAAACGCAACGTAATTAACTCCACTGCAATATGTTCTGACAAGTTTTTTCCAATATTTGCATACTCTGGCTTCAAAGCATAATTGCATTTAAACACTTTTCATTTTCCCCATCATTCAGAATCTGATTTGAATTTGATTTGATTTTTTTTAATTGCGTAATACTGCAGAGGTTTAAACCAGTTTAAAATTGTTTAGAAACGCTAAAAGCAATGCTCATAAAATTACTTTTACATTTTATGCGCCAAACTCCGTGACTTTCGATGATAACGTAATATGAAAAGACATTGCAAGGAGAATTATGGCTCACAATTTCCTTTCAAATTACTTAGAACTGCAGTTAATTTTGAATTATGAGATGCTTTGTTTTCTTCTTCTCTCCCCAAGAAAAAACTCAAACGTTGCTTTGCAACCAGTTAGGACGTGTCGCAAACAAGAGTCTTCTATTAGCTGACGTTAAAAGGCAGTGTAAAAGAGCGACTGTGAAAATGAAAGTCTGGTGCCGGTTTGTGTACGCACTCTTGTCACGTTAACTATAATGTGGTGTACACGATTAAAACAAAAACGACGGGGAAGGGGCGATCTGCATAAACCTTTTCGTCGGTAAGCAATCTTTGTTCAAGAGGTGCAAGCGTGCAAAACCTTCTGGAGTCCTCAAGTAGCTACTGAGGTAGCGGAGTCTCCAAAGCTTCTCCTTCCTTCTCTCACTCAGTCGGTCCCAGTCGGCCTCCGGTTGCAGGCCCCGGCCACAAGGCGCCTCCACTCCAAGCTACCATATTGTCCAAGAGGAGGGATGGGGGAATGCGAAGGCGCCGCTGATCCAACCTGTGCCTTCAACTGGACTGCGAGCTCCTCCGAGCGGCTCGTCGGGCGCCTTGGCCGCCGTCACTGCAGCCTCGGCCGGCGCCGCCGTCAAACTTCATCGGATTCCACCCTCCGCAAGCCGCGGGATGTCCGTCTTAGGAGAATGTTTCGATCCCTCTCCACATCCCACGCATCGCCTTTTATTTCTTGCCACCTTTCCCTCTGTTTTGACCCGTCTCGCTGCTTTTGACGTCTTTCAACGTATAGTAAACATTGCCATCGATGAAACGCTGGGAGGAGGGGAGGAGGGGGGGCAGCACGGAGCGGCGATGGGAATTGTAGTCCAAGGCCCGCATCTCCCGGCGACCGGCGGCCACTCCGGTAGCTGATGGACTACAACTCCCACGGTGCACCGGGGCTACAACAACAAACGGCGCCATTACCCAGGCAAGATGCTTCTGAGCGCCTCACAGGGCCGCAATCACCCAATTTGGCTGTTAATCGCTGTGTTATGTTTCGTGTCTGGAGAATGGGTCCAAGCATTGCTACGTGGGATTATTGATAATATATTTAGAACAGGATTAGAACCTCCCATTCTTCTGTGCCTTCATTATGCCGACTGAAAATGCCACGGCGACGACGCCAACGTCAGGCAGTGTGTGGGTTGTCGCGTTGCCTTCTGGGGGTTGTAGTCCCCAATATGATCCACCCTCAGCATGTGGCTGCCACAAAGAACTACAGTATACAGAAGACACTGGATTTGAACATGCTATTTGTACACCCTCTAATTACACATCGAGCAAACCATTTCCCAGTATCGAATAACTTACCAACGAAACAAATATCTCAGTGTTTTGGGCAGCAACATTTTAAAATAATATTTAAACCAATAAGAAGCGGATGGAGAATGGTGCAAAACATCTTCAAGAGAATGGTGCAAAACATGTGGCAGGGACACCATATTATATCCATTGCCACCAGTTGGTGAGGATCCTCACACTAGGTAAATATATTTAAAATAAAACATATTTTACGTGTTTTTGAACTGGTTTAGCTAGCCATTCTGAACCTCCCTTGAAGAAAAAAATGAGAACCACATTTCTGAGGGGTAGAGGTCAGCATTCAGGATGTACAATGATAATGAGTTCCTTCCCCTAGATTCTGAAGATATCTTTTTAAGAAAATTAAGTATTTTAGTAGCGAAACACAGGAGGCTGTTAGAGTGCATGGAATTAGAGATTAAGTACTGACATTGAATGAGAGTCGGTTAACTGACAGGCAGCAAAAACAGATCTTTCTCAGGTTGGCAAGCTGTGAATGGTGGGTTATTGCAGAGCTCTGGCTTAAACAATTCACAATCTATATGAATGAATTGGCTGGGAGGGCCAAATTATCACATTTCTAAGTTGGTCCTAGAGTTATACATCACGGAAACAGACCCTTTGGGACTACTCATCCCTGCCCACCAAGTTGCCCCACTGAGCTGGTTCCACTTGCCTGCACAAGGCTCATATCCCTTCAAAGCATTTCTATTGATGTATCTGTCTAAGTGTCTTTTTAATGTTGAGATTACCTCTGCCACGTTCTCTGGCACCTCGTGCACCACTCTCACTGTGAAAATGTTGCACCTCAGGTCCTTTAAAATAGTTTCTGTCTCATGTTAAAGAGAACAGGAACAAATACTGGTCTTGCAGGGATCAACACTGGGACCCCGTCTGTTCACAATCTGATTTGGATAAGAGGGAAATCAAATGTAATGTGAATGACATCCTTACTATAACAAGGCAACCAGACCAGGAGAGAGTGCTCCAAATGTGGACTTACCAACATCCTGTAACATGATGACCCAACTCCTGTACTCAATACCCTGATGGATAAAGGCAAGTGCACCAAACACTTTCTTCACCACTCTGTTCACCTGTCGCCACCTCATTGAAATGTACCTGCATCCATAGGTCTCCCTGTTCAGCAAACCCTCCGCAGAGTTGTACCATTTCCTGTGTAGGTCAGCCCTGGTTTGTCTTAGCAAAGTGCAATGCCTTGCATTTATCTGAATTAAACCATATGGCATTCCTGACTCATTGGAACGTTGATCAAAATCCGTTGTAACCTTAGATAAGCTGCACTGTCCATTATTATTATATCTCCAATTTCAGTGTCATCTACAACTTACCAATCATGCCACCTACCTTCTTATCCAAATTGTTAATACATGTAACGATAAATGTGGACCCAGCACAGATCCCGATGGTACACTTGTTACAGCCCTCTTGTCTAAAAGACAACCCTTTACTGCCATTTTCTGTCTCCTACCTCCAAGCAAACTTTGTATCTGATTGGTAAACTCATGCCAGATCCCATGTGTTCTAGTCTTCCAGATTAATCTTTTATTTTGTCAAAGGGCTTGCACAATGTCATCTGCACTACCCTCATCGATCTTCTTGGTCACCTCTTCAGTAAACTCAAATTATATTGGTGCGACACAATTTCCAACGCACTAAGCCATGATGACTTGCTAATCGATCCTTGCCTTTCCAAATTCCATGTATATTCTGTCTCTCTAAATCGCCTCCACTATCTTATGCATCACTGATGTAAGCTTCATTAGTCTATGGTTCCCAGGTTTTGCCCTGCAGCCTTCATCAGAGACACCAGCATGAACCACTTTCCGGTCCTTTGGCACCGCACCCATGGCTATCGATGATAGCTTCCTTAACTTCCCACAATATTCTAGGATTTGATCAGGTCCTGGTGAATTATCTATCTTAATGCGTTTTTGGATCTTCAACACGTTCTTTTCTGTAATGTGGACTCTTCAAGATATAACTATTAACTTCCCCGAGTTCCCTTGCATCCACGTCTTACTCCACAGGAAGTCTTTCTCCATTCTCCAGATGGAATTACGAGTAGTACCTGCAGACAAATTTTTCATATAGATTGTGAATAGCTGAAGCCCAAGCTCTGCAGTACTCCTCTATTTGCTGCCTGTCTCCCAGCTACTGTGCTCTAGATTCGACCCTGACCACTGTTGCTATCTGCGTAGAGTTTGCATATCTTCCCGTGTGAGTCATGGAACCCAAGGGCTCTCTCATGGTAACTGATGTCGTGAACTCACTGAACACATATGCGTACTTAAAGGAGTTCATGCGTACTTAAAGAAGTTCAAGCCAGTATTATTTGAAGGCATTGGAAAATTGCGTGATCGTCAAGTCAAACTCAAGATAGACCCAAATGTTAAGACTGTAATACAACCAACGAGAAGAACTCCATTTAGATTAAGAGAAAAGGTTGAAGCTAAGATCCAAGAGCTCATGGAACAGGATGTCATTGAACCTGTTGAAGTATCGCGTCATGGGTCAGTCCAGTTGTAGTAACCAAACCAAAAGGACAGGTATGGCTTTGCGTGAACACGAGACGTATAAATGAGGCAATAATACGAAAGAGACATCCCATACCTACTGTCAATGAGTTATCTACAAGCAAAGTATTTTCAAAGCTAGAATTAAAGTGGGATTATCATCAGTTGGATTTAGACCCAGAGTCAAAGAAAATAACTACTTTCGTACATTATGGACTCTACCGATATAAGGGGACTAGACTAAGTGGGACCCGTTGGGTCCCAGTCATACGGGAGGCCTGGTCCCCCAACACAACCCGGTCCCCAACGCAATATTCCATCACTTACCTATAGCCCCTAACTAAGCAGACGTGGCTCATTTCCACTCATCCCCCAGCACTCCCACCCCCTCCTCTTCATTTGTGGGAGTGGAGGAGGAGAGTGAAGTGGGGTGTGTGTGTATGGCATGTGAGGAGAGAGTGTGTGTGTGGCCGGGGAGGTGTAGGAGAGGGGGAGAGGGTGGTGTGGGGGATGGGTGTGTGTGTGTGGGGTAGGTGGGGAGGTGTGTATGCGGGCAGGAGGGATGTGGGAGGGGGTTTGGGGGATGGGTGTGTGTGGGCGGGGGTTGTGGGTGGGGGAGGGGTGTGGGCAGGGGGGGGTTGTGGGGGAGAGGGGGTGTGAGCGGGCGGGGTTGTGGGGGGGGATGGGTGTGGACAGAGGGGGGTTGTGGGGGAATGGGTGTGTAGGAGGGGGGGTTGTGGGGCAGGGAGGTGTGGGCGGGGGTTTGTGGGGGGGAAGGGGAATGTGTGGGCGGGGTAGTTGTGGGTGTGGGCGCGGGGTTGTGGGGTGAGGGGGTTGTGAGGGGTGTGGGCGGGAGGGATTGTGGGGGAGGGGGGGTTGTGGTCGGGGGGAGGGGGGGCTGGGAGGAGGGGGGTGTGGGCGGGGGTGATTGTGGGGGACGGGTGGTTGTGGCTGGGGGGGGGTCTGGGAGGAGGGGGGTGTGGGCAGAGGGTTTGGGTGGCGGGGTTGTGGGGGGAGGGGGTATGTGGGCGGTGTGGAGGAGGGGGTATGTGGACGGTGTGAGGGAGGGGGGGTGTGGGCGGTGGGTGGAGAGAGGTCGGAGAAAATACGGGGAAGAGCCATGAGGGAGAGGGGGGTATCACGGGGGAGGGGGGCATGAGCCAGCGAGGGGGACTAGAGGGGAAGGGGCTGGAGCTGGAGGTGCAATAGGGACTCACAGCGGGCGCTGGTCGCTGGTCGTTTTCCTCCACCGGGATCAGAGTCCCCACTTTCCGTTTGGCGACATCTCTGACTCCGCACCGGACTGGGCCGGGCCGGGCTGGGCTGTGCTAGGCTGGGCCGCTTCTGGTCTCTCCGAAAATTGTCTCCGGTTGGGGACCTCCACGATGGCGCAGATAGGGGCGGACCGTCCCGGGGAGTGACAGGAGAAGAGACTAATCCACGCGGCGCTGACTGGCAGGAGGGAGATCGATCTGCACAAGCGCGTTTTTTAAGATTTTTAAACCTTGCTAACTTTTACCGATCGGAACAAAACTTGGTGCACTCGCAGCAGAGGAGAACAGTGAGTGAGCTGGCAAAAAGTCGTAGCGCTATCTCATACCGTTTTTGCGCAAATAGAAAAAACGCACAAACCGGAAGATAATAAGATCAGAGTTTTAGTTATGTACTAGACTAAGTGTGACCCGTTAGGTCCCAGCATCACACGGGAGGGCTGGTCCCTCAACGCAATATTCCACCTCTCCACCAATTCCAATATTGGTGGCCAGTGGCTGGGTGGGGGGGTTCTGGAGTGTTAGTGTGGGTGTTGTGGCCTGAAGGGACTGGCTTCCAGAGGGCTAGTATGGACATTGTGGGCCGAATGGACTTGGGCTGGCGGCTCAGTCACTCAAGCACGTGGTGCTGGCAGTTCACTCACTCACGGCTGGTGGGCTGGCAGTTGACTCACGGCTATTCCTTGAAATTCCATTTCAAGCAGGGTGCAAGGCCACCAAATTCAAGTGCAGTTTCTTACCACTTCAAGCGGGGTGCTTCTTCTTCTTTCGTGTGGCCTGCACAACGTAAAGTTGTAGGTCAACTTGTTCTATTTGATCTTCCGTTTGTGCACGTCGAGTTGATTGGATTAGTCGAAACAGGGTGGACTACGTGAAGGTTGCAATCTTCCACCCCAAGCAGGGTGCAAGGCCACCAAATTCAAGTGCAGTTTCATACCATTTCAAGCAGGGTGCAAGGCCACTAAAGACAGCGAGTCGTGACCTCTCCCTCCTCCATCGCAGAGACTGAGCCACGCCCACACTTCTGGGTTTTATAGTCCCTCCCTCCTCCCATCAGAAGGGGCGTGGCCTTCATGGCATGATTGACAGGAGAGAGAATCTCAACATTTTTTAAACACTAATAACTCTTTTATTTTTCATCTATGGGAAAAATCCTCGGCACCTGATGAGCGGAGGGGGACTCCGAGTAAGATGGCCTAAAATCACAGCCGTACGTGGTAGTGTTTTTTCTAAAATCAATATAAAGCGCAAACAGGAAGTGGTCAAGATTAGACTTTTAATTATATAGAAGGCAAGGCAACTTTAATTAGGCAAAGCAACTTTAATTAGGCAAAGCAACTTTAATTAGGCAAGGCAACTTTAATTAGGCAAGGAAACTTTAATTATGCACGGCAGCTTTAATTAGGCAACACAGCTTTAGCATTTCCAAAGCAAAGGCAACACAGCTTTAGCATTTCCAAAGCAAAGGCAACACAGTTTTAGCATTTCCAAACCAAAAGCAACACAGCTTTAGCATTTCCAAACCAAAAGCAACACAGCTTTAGCATTTCCAAACCAAAGGCAACACAGCTTTAGCATTTCCAAACTATATTTTCAAACTACGTTAATGGCACTGACAGGCCAGTAAAACCACTCTCAGTTTAGTAGACATGTGTTCAGTGTTATTCACAGCTCAGACTGAGAAACGTGACCCTCTCACTCCCCCAATCTTGCAGAGACTGACTGAGGCACTCAACACTTCTGGGTTTTATAGTCCCTCCGGAAGGGGCGTGGCCTTCAGGAGAGAGAATCTCAACATTTTTAAAACACTAATAACTCTTATTTTTCATCAATGGGAAAAATCCACTTGTCCTGCGCAGCAGAGGGGGACTGAGTAAGATGGCCAAAAATCGCAGCCGTAAGTGGCAGCGTTTTTTCTAAAATCAATATACAGAACACCAGGAAGTGGTCAAGATGAGACAGATAGATAGACAGACAGACAGACAGACAGACAGACAGACAGACAGACAGACAGATAGATAGATAGATAGATAGATAGATAGATAGATAGATAGATAGATAGATAGATAGATAGATAGATAGATAGATAGATAGACAGACAGACAGGTAGATAGACAGACAGACAGACAGACAGACACACAGACAGACAGACAGACAGACAGACAGACAGATAGATAGATAGATAGATAGATAGATAGATAGATAGATAGATAGATAGATAGATAGATAGATAGATGTTGTTCAGAGTCAATGCAGCACTAGAAATTTACCAATATGAAATTCACAAAGCAATTCAAGGGATTCCAGCAAACTGCAAACATTTCAGATGATATCATTATTCATTGTACCAGACATGAGGAACATGATGAGAGGTTCAGGCAGACACTAGCTCGGTTGAAGGCCACTGGATTGACAGTGAATGTGGACAAATGTTTTCTTGGTGTTTCACAATGGGTGTTTATGGGCCACAAGGTGACCAGGAATGGCATCAATACAACTGAGGGCAATATTGAAGCTGTGAAAGAAGTCCAGGGACACTGCAGACTGAAGTTGAGACTGAGGGATCAGAATGGAGACTACCAAATTGATGAGCCAAGAATGCACGAGTCTGAGGTGGAGACTATACAAAACCAGAATCGAGATGATGAACCGGTGGAACGGGATATGATGGATCAGAATCCAGTACCAGTGAAGACAGAGGCAGTGATCAGACCAAAACGTCAGAGAAATCCACCCAAGAAATATGAAGATTATGAGAAGTGTTGACATGTGAAAATGATGCGCTATCAATGTAACAAATGCCATATCCTAAATGGTGTTGGAATATTCAGTTTATAAAATGATGATGTGGAAATCCTTTTTGTTTGATGTGGGAGGGATGCCAAAGTAACTGACATTGTATTTAAATGTATCACGTGTTATTATGAGTAAGGAAGGTCAGAGGACACATGTTACCTGGATGTAAAGGAATGGAGGAGGAATAAACAACATGTTCTGTGTCCTTGGAGTGTGTTTATTATATTCGGATCAAACAGAGGATCTGACAGGCTACAATTTCCTCTGGCATCCCAAGGAGTTGCTGCTTGGTTGGCCAATTAGCCGCTGTTCACTATTCCTGGTGTAAGTGGATGGTTGAATAATCAGTGGAGTTGACAGGAGTGTGAGAATTAATAGATTAGAGGAAATTTAATGGGGAATATGTTTGCTTTGAGAGTTAGCATACCTGTTGGTGGGTTAAACAGCCTCCTAATATGTCTTTAACAATATTTTAAAACTAGGAGTGTGTAAATAGGCAAGAGGATATAAACAAGATAATTGATTGGGCTAGAACCTGGTAGATGGAATATAATCTGAAAAAAATGTGAGATCATCCTCTTTGGTGCACAATGCAGGAAAATAATATTTTTAATGTGGAGATAGTCTGGGATATGTTAACATTTAATGAGACCTTGGTGTCCTTGAAAGGTAATAATCATTGGAAGGTAATATTCAGGTCCAGCAAACAGCTAAGGACCTGTCCCACTTTCCCGAGTTAGTCACGAATTCTCCTGAGTTATTCACAAATTCTCTCGAGTTTTCAAACTCGCAGAATGTTCGTAGCAAGTCCATAGGAGGCCGTAGGAGTCCGTGGATATATTGTAGCTGCTCGTTATGCCAGCTTAGGTACTCGGGGCATCAGGTAAGTCGGGACGTTTTTTTCAGCATGATGAAAAATGTCCACGAGTAAAAAAATAGTCCCGAGTACCTACGGCTGGCATAATGAGCCGCTACGATATATTAATCAACTCCTACGGACTCGTTACGAACATTCTGCGAGTTTGAAAACTCGGGAGAATTTGTGAATAACTCAGGAGAATTCGTGAATAACTCGGGAGAGTGGGACAGGTCCTTTAGGAAGGTAAATTGATTTTTTTTTGCAGGTCAAGAGTGTTTTATTGTCATATGTCCCAGACGTATTATCTATGTTTTTATGTTTCTATAAAACAATGATTGTTTACTTGCAGCAGCACAACAGAATATGTAAACATAGTACACTGTAAACAATATAATAAATAAGAAAAAAAAGTTCAATGTGTGTATATACACACACAAACACACATAAAAAACAAACAAACAATAATAGTGCAATTATACGAAAAAGAGTCTATGCAGTTCAGAGCTTATTTGAGGTTATAGTGTTTAATAGCCTGATGGCTCTTTTCCTGAAACTGGGCGTTACATTTTTCGGGCTCCTGTACCTTAAAGGACATTCTTGCCATAGAGGGAGTACAGAGAAGGTTCACCAGACTGATTCCTGGGATGTCAGGACTTTCATATGAAGAAAGACTGGATAGACTCGGTTTGTACTCGCTAGAGTTTAGAAGATTGAGGGGGGATCTTAAAGAAACTTACAAAATTCTTAAGGAGTTGGACCGGCTAGATGTAGGAAGATTGTTCCCGATGTTGGGGAAGTCCAGAACAAGGGGTCACAGTTTAAGGATAAGGGGGAAATCTTTTAGGACCGAGATGAGGAAAACATTTTTCACACAGAGAGTGGTGAATCTCTGGAATTCTCTGCCACAGAAGGTAGTTAAGGCCAGTTCATTGGCTATATTTAAGAGTGAGTTAGATGTGGCCCTTGTGGCTAAAGGGATCAGGGGGTATGGAGAGAAGGCAGGTACAGGATACTGAGTTGGATGATCAGCCATGATCATATTGAATGGCGGTGCAGGCTCGAAGGGCCGAATGGCCTACACCTGCACCTATTTTCTATGTTTCTTCCCGATGGCAGGGTGAAATGAGTGTGTGGCCAGGGTGGTGTGGGTCGCTGATGATGATGGCTGCCTTATTGAGGCAGCGACTGTGGTAAACCCCTTCGATGGTGGGGAGGTCAGAACCCGTGATGCCCAGTAGGGTTGCACGTGAAGTATTGTGTGCAGTTTTGGTTTCCTTACTTAAAAGAACATACATTTTAAATACAGTAAGAGGGCAATGAAAATTCAATAGATTGGATTCTGAGGTGACAGGTGTGTCATATGAGGAGAAATTGTGAGGATTAGGCTTACATTTACTAAAGTTTAGAAGACTGAGATGTGATGTGATTGAAACGTACATACTTCTTACAGGGCCCAGACAGGTGGATGCAGGTAAAATTATTTCCTGTCTGATGAGTCTAGAACCAGGAATCAATGTCTCATAATAAGGGGCAGACAATGTAGAATTGTGATGAGAAAAATAAAATCTTCATTCACAGAGGGTGATGAATCTTTGGAATTTACTGCCCTGCATGGTTGTAGGAGCTCCATGATTTAAGCTTATTCAGAGCATATTTCAACAGATTTCTGCATATGAAAGGTACTGAGAGATTTGGGGATATGGCAGGAACATGGTCCTGAGGTAGAATATCATTAATAATCTTGAGAGTCCTAATATTTCGAAACAATAACCTGGAGCAATGAGAGAACAAGATTTTGATGATGGCCATTGAACTGAAACATTAACGATGCTTCTCTCTTCATGGTCGTTGTCAGACTTGCTGAGTATTTTTAGAATGCTCTAATTTTATTTCATATAAGCGTTATTCACTGTTTTACATTTGGAAAAAAAATTGTTGTTTACTTCCAAAATATTTCCTCCCTTTTAAAATTAATTTGTGCACAGGGAATTTAAATATATAATCTGGACTGGCACCCCACTGCAGTTTTGAAGAGATCCCTGAATGTCATAAGATCATGTCCAAATAATTTTATTAGCACCTAGACTAAGTGGGACCCGTTGGCTTGACACCAACGATTGTAGCCTGACGTAGGTGCTGTCGCCAGGATGACGTAGGTTGTCGCCGGTGCTGACTTCGGTGAATTCCATTGGTGACTACCTACGTCCACCTACGTCAACTGGCTACAGTTACCGGCGACTGAATAATCTTACCTTGTCGTAGCTTGTACCTTGGACCTAGGTTGACATAGGTGTGGTCGGAGGTGGACGTCCTAATGGGTCGCCAGTTGTCGTTAGCTTGACTGTCTAGGTAGGTTGTTGTAGACATTGTCGTAGGGGGGTCCAGTTGCTGGTTTTTCGGCGACCTGCTACGACTATGACAGTCGCCGAAAAAAATCGCCAAAGTGGGACAGGCCCAATAATGATTCTATCTGCTAATCCTTCTGCTCCTTGACATTAACAAAATATCAAGGTCATTATAACGTTGCTGATTGTGGGACCAGTCTGTGCATTATTTAACTTCAAATGAACTTAATTGATCAGTAAACTGCTTTGCACTCTACCTGTAAGGTGTAATGAAAACTAAAGCAAAATTCCATCTCTGACTACGAAAACACTTTTTACTTATTCCACATCGTAAAATAACTCGTAAAATACATGTCCCTTTGACACAATTTCACCGTGACATGTATGCTACTATACAAAAGAACATTTATCTTTGATTGAATTGAAAGACCGGCAGAGTGGCTCAGGGGTAGAGCTGCTGCCTTACCCGGGTTCGATCCTGACCATGGGTGCTGTCTGTATGGAGTGTGTACATTCTCCCTGTGTCGCGTGGGTATGGGTGATCTCTCGTCGGCCAAAGGACCAGTTTCTGCACTGTATCTCTAAAATCTAACAAAATATAAAATCTAATTATCTTCGTATAAAGCAATATTGAAATTTTGTGGCGCGTTTGGAATTTAGTTGTAATTGTATATGACTAGACCTGCAAGTTGAAGAGAACAGTCATTTATTCGTGCATTACAAAAGTTTATATTTCTGAAATATTTTATTGACTGCACAAATATATCTTGAGAATGCGACAAGCTCAATTTGATTATATATCCTGAATGCTGACATCTGGACCCCAGAACTATTTTAACCAGATTACCAGATTGATCATGTATTGTATTGTATTGTATTGTATTTTAATGACCACACAGCCAGGCTGGTGGAATTTGTCATCAGTACAGCTCGGTACAGGTTCCAACATTTCATCAAACATTAAACTTGTAACATAGATATACATACAAACAGACACATTTCATAATACATAAGGGCCATGCTTATTCGTATTTCCTCACCGTACAGAGTTTAAAAAGTTAATTGCAGTGGGAATGAAACTGTTTTTGAAGCGGTTTGTTTTGGAGGCAATTGTCCTGTAACGCCTCCCAGAGAGCAGTAGCTGAAAGGCATAGTGTGCAGGGTGAGTGGGGTCAGAGATGATCTTGCGGGCTATGTGAAGTGTCCGTTTGTGGTAAAGTGATTCAAGGGATGGTAGGGGTAAGCCAATAATTTTGGATGCTCTGTTGATGATGCGCTGTAATTTCTTCCGGGAGAGTGAGTCGAGACTGCCGAACCAGACTGTGATGGATGAAGTGAGGATGCTTTCGATGATGGCTGTATAGAAGCGGAGCATGAGATGAGACCTTACTCTGAACTTCCTTAGCTGTCGGAGATGGAAAAGTCTTTGCTGGGCTTTTCCATAGATAACCATAACCATATAACAATTACAGCACGGAAACAGGCCATCTCGACCCTTCTAGTCCGTGCCGAACACATAATCTCCCCTAGTCCCATATACCTGCGCTCAGACCATAACCCTCCATTCCTTTCCCATCCATATAACTATCCAATTTATTTTTAAATGATAAAAACGAACCTGCCTCCACCACCTTCACTGGAAGCTCATTCCACACAGCTACCACTCTCTGAGTAAAGAAGTTCCCCCTCATGTTACACCTAAACTTCAGTCCCTTAATTCTCAAGTCATGTCCCCTTGTTTGAATCTTCCCTACTTTCAGTGGGAAAAGCTTTTCCACGTCAACTCTGTCTATCCCTCTCATCATTTTAAAAACCTCTATCAAGTCCCCCCTTAACCTTCTGCGCTCCAAAGAATAAAGCCCTAACTTGTTCAACCTTTCTCTGTAACTTAGTTGCTGAAACCCAGGCAACATTCTAGTAAATCTCCTCTGTACTCTCTCTATTTTGTTGACATCCTTCCTATAATTAGGCGACCAAAATTGTACACCATACTCCAGAATTGGCCTCACCAATGCCTTGTACAATTTTAACATTACATCCCAACTTCTATACTCAATGCTCTGATTTATAAAGGCCAGCACACCAAAAGCTTTCTTTACCACCCTATCTACATGAGATTCCACTTTCAGGGAACTGTGCACAGTTATTCCCAGATCCCTCTGTTCACCTACATTCTTCAATTCCCTACCATTTACCATGTACGTCCTATTTTGATTTGTCCTGCCAAGATGTAGCACCTCACACTTATCAGCATTAAACTCCATCTGCCATCTTTCAGCCCACTCTTCCAACTGGCATAAATCTCTCTGTAGACTTTGAAACTCTACTTCATTACCCGCAACCCCACCTATCTTAGTATCATCTGCATACTTACTAATCCAATTTACCACACCATCGTCCAGATCATTGATGTACATGACAAACAACAGTGGACCCAACACAGATCCCTGTGGCACCCCACTCGTCACTGGCCTCCAACCTGACAAACAACCATCCACCATTACTCTCTGGCATCTCCCATTCAGCCACTGTTGAATCCATCTTGCTACTCCACCATTAATACCCAACCATTGAACCTTCTTAACCAACCTTCCATGAGGAACCTTGTCAAAGGCCTTACTGAAGTCCATATACACAACATCCACTGCTTTACCCTCATCAATTTCCCGAGTAACATCTTCAAAAAATTCAAGAAGATTAGTTAAACATGACCTTCCAGGCACAAATCCATGTTGACTGTTCCTAATCAGACCCTGTTTATCCAGATGCTTATATATATTATCTCTAAGTATTCTTTCCATTAATTTGCCCACCACTGACGTCAAACTAACAGGTCTATAATTGCTAGGTTTACTCTTAGACCCCTTTTTAAACAATGGAACAACATGCGCAGTACGCCAATCCTCCGGCACTATTCCCGTTTCTAATGACATTTGAAATATTTCTGCCTAGCCCCTGCTATTTCTACACTAACTTCCCTCAATGTCCTAGGGAATATCCTGTCCGGACCTGGAGACTTATCCACTTTTATATTTCTCAAAAGTGTCAGTACTTCCTCTTCTTTGATCCTCATAGTTTCCATAGCTACTCTACTTGTTTCCCTTACCTCACATAATTCAATATCCTTCTCCTTGGTGAATACCGAAGAAAAGAAACTGTTCAATATCTCCCCCATCTCTTTTGGCTCTGCAGATAGTTGGCCACTCGGACTCTCTAATGGACCAATTTTATCCCTCGTTATCCTTTTGCTATTAATATAGCGGTAGAAACCCTTCGGATTTACTTTTACCTTACTTGCCAAAGCAACCTCATATCTTCTTTTAGCTTTTCTAATTTCTTTCTTAAGATTCTTTTTACATTCTTTATACTCCTCAAGCACCTCATTTACTCCATGCTGCCTATAACTATTGTAGATCTCCCTCTTTATCCGAACCAAGTGTCCAATTTCCCTTGAAAACCATGGCTCTTTACAATTTTTACGATTTCCTTTCAACCGAACAGGGACATAAAGATTCTGTACTCTTAAAATTTCACCTTTAAATGTACTCCATTTCTCTTCCACATCTTTCCCATAAAACAAACTGTCCCAATTTACTCCTTTTAAATCCTTTCGCATCTCCTCAAAGTTAGCCTTTCTCCAATCAAAAATCTCAACCCTAGGTCCAGTTTTGTCCCTCTCCATAATTATATTGAAACTAATGGTATTGTGATCACTGGACCCGAACTGTTCCCCAACGCATACCTCTGCCACCTGACCCATCTCATTTCCTAACAGGAGGTCCAGTACCGCCCCTTCTCTAGTAGGTACTTCTATATATTGTTGCAAAAAACTATCCTGCACACATTTTACAAACTCCAACCCATCCAGCCCATTTACAGAATGTGTTTCCCAGTCTATGTGTGGAAAATTGAAATCTCCCACAATCACTACCTTGTGCTTACTACTAATATCTGCAATCTCCTTACATATTTGCTCTTCCAATTCTCGCTCCCCATTTGGCGGTCTATAATACACCCCTATAAGTGTTGCTACCCCTTTCCCATTTCTTAGTTCCACCCAAATAGCCTCCCTAGACGAGCCCTCTAATCTATCCTGCCAAAGCACTGCTGTAATATCTTCCCTGATAAGCAATGCAACACCTCCACCTCTTGCCCCTCCAATTCTATCACACCTGAAGCAATGAAATCCTGGAATATTTAGTTTCCAATCACAGCCCTCCTGCAACCATGTTTCACTGATCGCCACAACATCATACTTCCAGCTGTCAATCCAGGCTCTAAGTTCATCCACTTTTCTTACAATGCTCCTAGCATTAAAATATACACATTTAAGAAACCCACCCTCTCTTATTCTCTGATTATTTTCTTTTTCTTCTCTCTCCCCTACATTTTGGGTCAGAGTGCTACCATTCTCTGCCCCCTGCTTCACACACTGACTGCTAGCTTTCCCAATTTGAGTCCCTCCCCCCAACCATACTAGTTTAAAGTCTCCCCAGTAGCCTTTGCAAATCTCCCCGCCAGGATATTGGTCCCCCTTGAGTTCAAGTGCAACCCGTCCTTTCTGTACAGGTCGTACCTTCCCCAAAAGAGGTCCCAATGATCCAGAAACTTGAATCCATACCCACTGCACCAGTCTCTCATCCACACATTTATCCTCCACCTCGCTCCATTCCTACTCTCACTGTCGCGTGGCACAGGCAGTAATCCTGAGATTGTTACCTTTCCAGTCCTTCTCCTTAACTCTCTACCTAACTCTCTAAATTCTTCTTTCAGGACCTCTTCTCTTTTTTTACCTATGTCGTTGGTACCTATATGCACCACAACCTCAGGCTCCACTCCCTCCCATTTCAGGATTTCTTGGACACGTTCAGACACATCCCTGACCCTGGCACCAGGGAGGCAAACTACCATCCGGGACTCCTGTCTGCGTCCACAGAATCGCCTATCCGACCCCCTGACTATAGAGTCCCCTATTACAATTGCCCTCCTCTTCTTTTCCTTACCCTTCTGAGCAACAGGACCGGTCTCTGTGCCAGAGGCCCGGCCGCTGTCGCTGCCCCCAGGTAGGCTGTCTCCCCCACCCTTACTCAAACACGAGTACTTATTTTCAAGGTGTACAGCCACCGGGGTACTCACCAGTCCCTGCCTCTGCCCATTGCCCTTCCTAACTGTGACCCAGTTTTCTGTCACCCGTGGTCTTGGAGTGACCACCTCCCTGTAACTCCTTTCTATGACCTCCTCGCTCTCCCTGAGCAGACAGAGGTCATCGAGTTGCTGCTCCAGGTTCCTAACGCGGTCCCTTAGGAGCCCCATCTCGACGCACCTGGCGCAGATGTGGACGTCTGGAGAGCACTCAGACTCCATGACCTCCCACATCTGACATCCAGAACAGTACACTGCCCTGGCCCTCATTCTCCCCCTTATCCGAATACAATAAAGCTTGTGGTCTGCGTTTGTCCTCCATTTGAGGTTGTTGCTGATGTGGGTTCCAAGGAATTTGAAAGTGTCAGTGATGAAGATGTGAATGAATGTGATGAAGATGTGAATCTCTTCTGACTGCCATTCACTTAAAACAACTGTTATTTTAACTTTACAAAACTAAATGCTATGATTTTTAGTCACACAAGTAAAGATGGAAATGTTAGGGGTTATTATTAGCCATGTTTCTGTTTAGACAGCAATCAAGCATCAAAAATCAACAGTGGTTTCCTTATTTAAATTATGTCTGGTATTTTTATGAGTGCCAGAAAGAATTGATTGAAGTTCTTTTCAGCACTGTAGAGTCGATAACAGTCTGGGTTTTTGGTCCAACCACCATTTCCCAACTTTGAATAATTTCATCTTACAAATTGGATAAGCCTGTGCGTGGTGTCATTATACTGTATTTATATTTAAGATTTTTCTGTTTCTCCAGTGCTTGCAGATCTTTGATAATGGTTTTAGTATGAGTTTATTATTGTCATGTGTACCAACCAAGATACAGTGAAAAGCTTTGTTCGCAAGCTTTGTTTGTCATGTTTCCTGCCTCTATCGTGTCCATTCCCTTAACAATCTTATATGTTTCAATAAGATCCCCTCTCATCCTAAATTCCAGAGCATACAAGCCCAGCCGCTCCCTTCTATCAACATATGACAGTCCTGCCATCCCGGGAATTAACCTTGTGAACCTACGCTGCACTCCCTCAATAGCAAGAATGTCCTTCCACAAATTTGGAGACCAAAACTGCACACAATATTCCAGGCGTGGTCTCTCTAGGGCCCTGTACAATTGCAGAAGGACCTCTTTGCTCCTATACTCAACTCCTTTTGTTATGAAGGCCAACATGCCATTGGCTTTCTTCACTGCCTGCTGTGCCTGCATGCTTACTTTCAGTGACTGATGAACAAGGACCCCCCAGATCTCGTTGTACTTCCCCTTTTCCCAACTTGACATCATTCAGATAATAATCTGCCTTCCTGTTTTTGCCACCAAAGTGAATAACCTCACATTTATCCACATTAAACTGCATCTGCCAGGCATCTGCCCACTCACCCAACCTGTCCAAGTCACCCTGCATCCTCATGGGATCCTCCTCACACTTCACACTGCCCGCCAGCTTTGTGTCATCTGCAAATTTGCTAATATTACTTTTAATCCCTTCATCTAAATCATTAATCTATATTATAAATAGCTGCAGTCCCAGCACCGAGCCTTGCGGTATATCACTAGTCACTGCCTGCCATTCCAAAAGGGACCTGTTAATCACTACTCTTTGTTTCCTGTCTGCCAACCAATTTTCTATCCATGTCAGTAGCCTACCCCCAATACCATGTCCCCTGTCTCATTGTTTGGAGTCCAACCCATGACAGTGGTGTCATTTATAATCTTGTAAATGGAGTTTGGCTGCTGAGTCACAATAAGGAGCTGAGAACACGTCCTTGTGGGCCAACGGTGTTGATGTTTTGTCACCTATCCTCCGATTGTGGTCTATGGGTCAGGAAGTCAAAGATCCAGTTGCAATGATGGGAGCTGGGTCCCAGGCCTAAGAGTTTGAAGATGAGTTTGGTTGGGATCATGGTGTAGGCAGTAAATATTCAATGAAAAGTTTACTTCTGTAATTTATATGTTACTCCTAGATCCTGGATGTAATTTAGTTCTTTTCCAACATATCCTATTTAAAAATATATTTCTATTAGTGTCTCCAATTGTCAACTGTAAGATGATGTAGAAAAACCACACAATGTCTTTCAGCCTGTCACATAGAATTACCTAGTTTCTCAGTTTCTTAATATTAGCGAACCGTCCAAATTAATTTAGTTCCAATATGTTACTTTAAAAATGTGCATATTTCAAAAACGATTCTTTTTGCGAATTTACCTTTTCCAGTGACTTTCTATGAATTTTGCTTGGTATGATTCCATTATGCTGTACATAATATGAGTAACAAACCAAAAGATCTGGCAAAAAAACATGTCATTGGCAAAGCCCTCTTGGCCATGCCATATGTTGCGCACATGAACATAATAAGGACAAAGAGGGCAGATGTAATGGAAGACTACATCCACAAACTCTCTGCCAAGCCCCACCATCTTGATCTAATTGATCTATGCATCACTGTTCTTCATCATTGTTGAGCCAAAATCCTGGAACCTACAACTGAAAGCACTGTGGGAATATATTTACTCCAGGGATAGCAGATCAAGAAATGAACTCTTCCCTACTTTCTCAGCAACAAATATAAAAAGGCATTAAATGTTGTAATTGTGAATAATTAAAAAAAAGCAAAACTTCCATTAAACGTTAACAGGAAAACTAAATTGCTTGCAATCAGCTTGGTTAGCTTATGATTTGTAGTTAAGATTCCAAGCAAGCTAGTGAAACAGAAGTGTAATTTAAATCACTAGCAAGTGTCATAATACATGGCCTTATGGATTGATGTGTAATTATGATTGAGTTCACAAACAGAAAAGCTTTGTTCATAGAGGAATTTAATATAAAGAAGAAACGGTTAATTGAGAACCCAAGAGATTACCATTCACAATTACTCCATTGTCAGAAATCGTTGCCATTTCAATTACCTGACTAGTGGAAAGATAGTTTGATCATGAAATATTTTAACATTCAAGGCAAAACAAATATAAATGACAAGCAATCTATAATCTCCAGTTCCTGCTTATCTCCTTCAGCCACAAGAGGGAACTGCAAGAGCAGCATGTGAGCTTAATCTAAAGGAAGTTAAATGAAATTTGGATTTTCTCTTATTCCAATGAAGTTTATGTTTTGTTTAAATCAATTATTTCACTCTGGTAGCATAAGGTAGTACTTCCATGAATGACATGCAGATACACTGAATATGAAGACCACAGAAAACTCGTTCTCACCTAGTCCACAGTTGACAATGGGCTGTTTATTTTATCATCATTACTTTCTTGCATATCTTTCATTCATTTGGTCTATATCTATCTATATCACCATCTATATCACTCATTTCCTTTCCCCGACTGAAAAAGGGTCTTGACCCAAAATGTGACCTGTTTCTTTTCTCCAAAGATGCTGCAGACCTGCTGAGTTACTCCAGCTTTTTGTGTCTATATTCACAGAAAAGCAGTTCCATCAAGCGGAGTAGGGCATTACACTCCACAAACTCTCCTCCCATTCCAATTACGTTGTCTCTACTTCTCAGAACCCTTCTGCTCCTTTTTCTCGTCAACCTATTTAGTTGTACTATGAAATAATTCCAAAAATGTAAGGAACTCATCCTTAAGCCTATCCAATCTATATGATGATTAAAGATAGCCATTATTATTGTAATTATTTTCTTACCATCACCTCCCCCCTTGATTTATACGCCATCCTATGACAGTATTCGGGGAATCTATATACAACCTATATTAAAGGCTTCCGACGCATGCTACTTTTAATTTCCACCCAAACTGAATCTATTTCTTCTGAGCCATATCATTCTCCCCCACTACAGTGATGTCACCCTTTATTAATAGAACCACCAAATTTTCTTTCTACATATTCTTCCAAAATGTCAAATCTCCCATATTTCATTCCCAGTTTAAATAGTTACCTTAAACTATTTCTCTCTGTTATGTCTATCAGATCAAGACTTTTTATTTCTGTTTATGTTTCACTCAACTTTTCAGTTATGTGTTGCGTGTGTTCAGATAAAAAGCACTTAATCTTATCATTTTTCCTTTTACTGAGTCTTTTTGCCCTGTTCCTTTTTCTGTAAACTGCTCCTGTTGTTGCCCCTCACTATTGCTTCCTTTTCTCTGCCTTCATAAATGCCCCCTCACCTGACTCCCCATCAACCTTTCTTTTTTCACATTCACCTCCCCCACCCCCCCCCCCCCCCCCCCCCCCATCAAGCCACTTTAAAGCTTTGCCAATAGCACTTGCAAACGCCAATCATACAGTGCCCTCCATAATGTTTGGGACAAAGACCCATCATTTATTTATTTGCCTCTGTACTCCACAATTTGAGATTTGTAATAGAAAAAATCACATGTGGTTAAAGTGCACATTGTCAGATTTTAATAAAGGCAATTTTTATACATTTTGGTTTCACCATGTAGAAATTACAGCAGTATTTATACATAGTCCCCCCCCCCCCCATTTCAGGGCACCATAATGTTTGGGGCACAGCAATCTCATGTAAATGAAAGTAGTCATGTTTAATATTTTGGTGCATATCATTTGCATGCAATGACTGCTTAAAGTCTGCGATTCATGGACATCACCAGTTGCTGGGTGTCTTCTCTGGTGAGGCCTGTATTGCAGCCATCTTTAGTTTATGCTTGTTTTGGGGGCTAGTCCACTTCAGTTTTCTCTCCAGCATATAAAAGGCATATGTTCAATTGGGTTGAGATCGGGCGATTGACTTGGCCACTCAAGAATTGACCATTTTTAGCTTTGAAAAACTCCTTTGTTGCTTTAGCAGTATGTTTGGGATCATTGACTTGCTGTAGAATGAACCTCCGGCCAATGAGTTTTAAGGCATTTGTTTGAACTTGAGCATATAAGATGTGTCTATACACTTCAGAATTCATTCTGATACCACAGTTAATTCCGGATCTAAACTAACCCCCCCCCCCCCCCAGTCTAGTTCAGTCAAACACTGAATACGAGCACTGGAATTCCAACTCTATTTTATTGTATACAATACCGCAGGACCGATCCTTGTTACCACTTACTCGAGCCCAACATAGCCTCGCGCAACTAGAACAGACCCAAGATGATCGGCACACCATGTGCTCCCCACCCCCTTTATACCCCTCCAAACTACAGGCACGAAAGTACTTGGGGGAGGCAACCTCTACAAGCCAATTACCGATACCGGCTGCAAAATACATAGAATGACAACTCTTTGGCCCAATCATACAATAGCACATAACATATTTTCAACATGTAACACTTAGGGAGAAACACGTCCATTAAATAAAGAAACATTATCACTAGATAATCTTTGGTGAGGCCACTCTCCTGGACCAATCACGATTAACGGCGGGAAGGCACTGCAACATAATTGAAACCCAACATTTCCCCAACCAATCCCAAGCATGCTTTTGCAGCAATGCATAGCTCCTTTTGCAAAATCCCATACATATTAGCAACTTGCAGGCCATCTGGACAGAAATCTCGCTACAACCCCTTCCAAGGCTTGTATCATCTGCAGCACTTTGTGGTTTGGTTAGCAGAATATTTGTGCGTCTATAGTATCTCAGCGGAGGCAACATCTCTGGAGAACGTGGATATGTGACATTTTGGGTCAGCACCCTACTTCAAACTAGAAGGAGGAGTCTGAAGGAGGCTCCCAACCCGAAAAGTCACCTGTCCATGTTCCCCAGAGATGCTGCCTGACCAGCTGAGTTACACAAAGTCTTCTGCGGACAGTGGTCATTGGCAAATCCACACCTGACTCCTGAAGAGTGTTTCTGATCTGTCAAACAGGTGTTTGGGGATGACAGGTGTCATCAGCTGTGGAGGTCTTCCTTGGCCTGCCAGTCCCTTTGCGATAAGTAAGCTCACCAGTGCTCTCTTTCTTCTTAATGATGTTCCAAACAGTTGATTTTGGTTGAGTAAGTTGAGTAAGCCTTAGGTTTGGCTGATGTCTCTAACAGTTTTATTCTTGTTTTTCTGTCTCATGATGGCTTCTTTGACTTTCATTGGCACAACTTTGGTCCTCATGTTGATAAACAGCAATAAAAGTTTCCAAATGTGATGGAAAGACTGGAGGAAAGACTAGGTGCTGAGAGCTCTCTTATACCTGCATTAAGGAGGCAATTAAACACACCTAAGCAATTACAAACGCCTGTGAAGCCATGTGTCCCAAACATTATGGTGCCCTGAAATGGAGAGACTGTGTATGAACACAACTGTAGTTTCTACATGGTGAAATCAAACTGTATAAAAATGGCCTTTAATAATGGCACTTGAACCACATGTGATTTTTTTCTATTATAAATCTTAAATTGTGGAGTACAGCTGCAAATAAATAAATGATGGGTCTTTGTCCCAAACATTATGGAGGGCACTGCATGAAAGTATTGGCCCTATACCCCTTGAAATGCAACCACACTGGTGTGCAGAGGCCCTATTCTTCTGCAGAAATTGTCCCAGTTCATCAAAAACTTAAGGCTCGCTCTCCTAATATCATTTCCCCATTGACACGTTAATCTTTTCTATCTCTCTTTGGCGATACTCACCAGCAATTCAGAGGTTAATACCATCGAAGATGGACATAAAATGCTGGAGTAACTCAGTGAGACAGGCAGCATCTCTGGAGAGAAGGAATGGGTGATGTTTCGGGTCGAGTCCCTTCTTCTGACAAAGTGTAACTATGGTTTGATGTTTGCTCCTGAACGTTTTTTGTCCTGCAAAAGTCTGAAGAAGGGTCTCGACCCGAAACGTCACCTATTCATTTTCTCCAGAGATGCTGCCTGTCCCGCTGAATTACTCCAGCATTTTGTGTCTGTCTTCGGTATAAACCAGCATCTGAAATTTCTTCCTACAGCTTCGATGTCCTATTTTTTTCTTCTTTTGCATATTTCCCAAACCTCTTCCTGCAGAAACCCATGCCTCTTGCTACCTTGTTATTGTTTCCAATATGGAACATGACTTCTGGTTGTTCATCCTCCCTCTTCAGAGTGCCTTGATGACATCCTTGACCCTGGATCCAGAGACAACATTCCAACCGTAACTATAAAAACACCTGCCTGTTAAATCCTCTGCTGCTACAGCTCTCCTCTCTTCCCCTCCCCTACCCACCCAATCGTGCACCTGAGCCTTCCATGATGTGTGCATATGGCTCTTGTTGTAATTCTGAGAGAAACCATTGCTCTTCCCAGTACTCAAAAATGAATGATGTTTGGTCAGAGATGTCCTCCACTACCTGCTATTTTTGTCTGGTGGTCACCTATTGTCTCTCTAGTTACATAATGGTGTGGTGACCACTTCCCAAAACCACATAGCTCTCAGACCAGCGGATGCACAGCCTTGACTGCGACCACCTCCAACTCCACAACCTGTGGTAAACAGTGACGCCTCCTGCAGACGTGGTTTATCCAGATCATGTGTGTAAACTGATTCCAGATGCTGGAACCTTGAGCAAAACTGCTGTAGGATCTTAGGTCAGGCAACATCTGAGGAAGGAAATGGACAAACCTTAAATCTAAACCCTTTAGTTGTGGACTCCCTTCCCCTGGGAGATAAAACTTTTGCTCATTGTCATTCACCATAAAGATAATGGGTCCATTTCCTTCCATATATACTGCTCAGCCCACTGAGTTCCTCCAACCGTTTGTTTTTTCCTTGTGTTTTTGGTTGTATTTACTCTCAATGCACAACTCTTCCTTTGCTATTGTTTCATTATTTTTCTTAAACATCTACTATTCTGAGTGAGAAGTCATGGTCTATGGATCAATAAATGCAAATCTCACTGATTTCCAGATGTATAGAAGGAACATATTTTTGTATTAACAATAACAAGAGGGAATTTGCTCGGGTTTAGTTTATGGTGAGTGAGTAATGATCAAAAGTCTGATGTCTCAGAGGAAGGGAATCTAAAACTAGCGGGTTTAGGTTTAAGGTGAGAGGAGAAAGATTAATGGGGACCTAAGGGGCAGGTTTTTCAAAAGCTGCCAGAGTGGTTGAGGCAGGTACAATTACAAAATTTAGATTAGATTAGATTAGATTAGATTTCCTTTATTGTCATTCAGACCTTTCGGTCTGAACGAAATGCTGTTCCCTGCAGCCATACATGTAATAATAACAACACACAATAAACACAAATTAACATCCACCACAGTGAGTTCACCAAACACCTCCTCACTGTGATGGAGGCAAAAGTCTTAGAGTTACTGGACAGGAATATGGATAGGGAAGATTTAGTGGGATATGGTGCAAACGGAGGCAAATAGGGCAAGCTCAGGTAGGCACCTTGATCAGCATGAACAAGTGACACGTGACTATATTTAATAATAATAATTTAATTTAATTGCCACACAACCAAGGTCGGTGGTATTTGGGTTGCCAGCAGCGGTACAATAATAAAGAACACAACCACAATAACATTTTTACACAAACATCCACCACAGCATTCATCACTGTGGTGGAAGGCACAGAGCTTGGCCAGTCCTCCTCCATTTTCCCCCGTGGTCGGGACCACCACCCTCCACAGCCGTTGCTGCGGGCGTCCAGATGGTAAGGGACAAAGTCAAAGTCAAGGTGGGTCCAGGATCGGCTCTTCCCAACCAGAGACCGCGGCTTCAGGCTGGTGTAGGCCGCAGGCCGGCGGTCAAAGTTTTAAAGTACCTGCCGTGCCGCAGCCGGAAGCACCGCAGTCTGCAGGGCCGGCGGTCGAAGCTCCCCTCCAGGGGAGATGATAAGTCCATGCCGCACCCGCGGTAGAAGACGGCCGCGGGCCGGCGGTGGAAGCTTCTTCTTCCCCCGGGTCCTCCACGAGGGATCCCGGGCTGTAGACGCCGCACCAGCTGGAGTTCTGCAGACCGCGGCTTCAGGCTGCCGGCTGCCGCGGGCCAGCGTAACGGAGCGCTCCCCTCCAGCGAGGTCTCACCCGCTCCACAACGAGAGTCCACGCTGTGCCCGCCGCTGAAGCTCCAGGCGCGTCTCCGGGAAAGTCCGCGCCGAACCTTGCTGTTAGGCCACGGGGGAGGCGACCTGAAAAAATCGCCTCTCCATGGAAGAGGCGGCCGAAACGGTTTCCCCCTTACCCCCCCACACCACCCCCCACACATAACACACAAAGAAACATTAAAAACAGACTTTTAAACATACTAAAAAAAGAAAAAAAAGTTGGGGAAAAAAACGGACACGCTGCCGACAGGCTGCTGCCAGTGCAGCGCCCCCTACCGAATTTGCAAAAGTAATTTAAATTCCTGCTTTGTTTTACCTGCTATTCTGATACTGGCCACAAGCAAGATCAGTAATTTAGAAATATAGAGTAGGAAAATACAAAGAAAAACATATATTCTTGACACAGACAAGATACTTTACAGCCGGTAAGGTTTGTTTTTGATTTGGCTATTGCTATTCCAAAATAATTCACCTACAGTAATCTGCTGCAAAGAGTATGAAAGATCTCCCAATTATGATAATTATGATAATTATGATAATTATCAGGTGATCAGGTACTTCACTGATAAAAATATAACCTGGCGTGGTGGGGCCTCCGAGAACAACGGTTCCATATATTGCTAGGATTTCTTCGCCACCTTACTCACCGCTCTCCTCTGTTTCAAGGCACCATGTTTTGTTCCGATCGGTGGAAGATTACAAACGTTATGAAGGTTTAATAAAATCGTGAAAACAACAGATTTGTCTTCTCACCTGTCAGTGACCGTGAAGGTAACGCCCTTTCCGGCACCCGCTGGAGAACAAAACCCCGGAGGCGGGGCTAAATCCGTGAGCCCGTCCAGAAGCCGCCGAGAATAAAGTTGAAGCAGCGGAGTGTGGGCTGTGTTCCGCGGGCGGGGGCGGGCTGTGAGCGTGACAGGTGCTTGGGACGGGTCCGAAGCCGGGTCCTGCAGCCAGGAGTGTGGCTGGGGTCGGAGCCGGGGTCGGGAACCGGTGAGCCCAGACACCTCCCTCCCACACTCCCCCTTCCCTACACCCCCCTCCCCTACAACCCCCCTTCCCTACACCCCCCTCCCATATACCCACTCCCCCTACCCTACACCCCCCTCCCATATACCCACTCCTCCCCTACACCCCCTCCCCTATACCCACCCCCCTTCCCCTACACCCACCCTCCCCCACACCACCCCTCCACCACAACCCCCCTCCCCACACATCTCCCCTCCCCTCCCCCACACAACCCCCTATCCCGGACACCTCCCCTCCCCCGCACACCCCCCTCCCCCTCCCCCACCCACCCCCTCTCCCCCACCCCCCCTTCGCCACACACACCCCCTCACCCACACACACCCCCTCCCCCACACACCCCCTCCCCCACACCCCTCCCTTCCCCCCCCCCACCCCATTCCCCACACACACACCCTCCCCCACACCCCCCCCCACCAGCCCCCTACTGGCCCCGCCTGAAGCCGTCCCCCTCCCCTGGCTGCAGGACGCTTCCTGCCTGAAGCTGGCCCCGTCCCCTGGCTACAGAACGTTCCCGCCATTGCCTTGGGGTAACAGGTGAGAGGTGGAATATTGCACTGGGGAATGGGTTGCGTTGGGGGACCAGGCCTCCCGTGTAACTGGGACCCAACGGGTTCCAATTAATCTAGTCTATATTACTAAAAGTCTGATCTTGACCACTTCCTGTAGTTCTGTGTATTGATTTTAGAAAAAACACTGCCACTTACGGCTATGATTTTTGGCCATCTTACTCAGAGTTCCCCTCCGCTGTGCAGGACAAGAGGATTTTTCCCATCGATTAAAAATAAAAGAGTTATTAGTGTTTAAAAAAATGTTGAGATTTTCTCGCCTGAAGGGCACGCCCCTTCCGGAGGGACTATAAAACCCGGAAGTGTTGAGTGCCTCAGTCAGTCTGCAAGATGGGGGAGCGAGATGGTCACATCTCTCAGTCTGAGCTGTGAATAACACTGAACATATGTTGGTTTGGAAATGCTAAAGCTGTGTTGCCTTTGGTTTGGAAATGCTAAAGCTGTGTTGCATTTGGGTTGGAAATGCTAAAGCTGTGTTGCCTAATTAAAGTTGCCTTGCCTAATTAATGTTGCCTTGCCTTCTATATAATTAAAAGTCTAATCTTGACCACTTCCTGTTTGCACTTTATATTGATTTTAGAAAAAACGCTACTATGTACGGCTGTGATTTTTGGCCATCTTCCTCGGCCCCCTTCCGCTCATCAGGTGCCGAGGATTTTTCCCATCGTTGAAAAATAAGAGTAATTAATGTTTAAAAAATGTGGAGATTCTCTCTCCTGTCAATCACGCCATGAAGGCCACACCCCTTCTGGTGGGAGGGGGAGGGCCTATAAAACCCAGAAGTGTGGGCATGGCTCAGTCTCTGCAAGATGGAGGAGGGAGAGGTCACGATTCGCTGTCTTTAGTGGCCTTGCACCCTGCTAGAAATGGTACGAAATTGCACTTGAATTTGGTGTCCTTGCACCCAGCTTGAAATGGAATTTCAAGGAATAGCTGTGAGTCAACTGACAGCCCACCAGCCGTGAATGAGTGAGCTGCCAGTAGAACAGGCTTGAGTGACTGAGCTGCCAGCCCAAGAATCCATTCGGCCCACAATGTCCATAGTAACCCTCTGGAAACCAGCCCCTTCAGCCCACAACACCCATACTAGTGCTCCAGAAAGCACCCCCCCCCCCCTTCCCCGGCCACCAATATTGGAATTGGTGTAGAGGTGGAATATTGCGTTGGGGAACTAGCCCACCCGTGTGATGCTGGGACTCAACGGGTCCCACTTAGTCTAGTATATTACTAAAACTCTCATCTTGTCTGTGATTCTGTGTGTCTGCGTGCGTGCATGCCCATATGCTCCCAGAACGACACGAAAACGGTGCTACAATTTTTGGACCTCCTTACTCAACATTGTCCTGTGGTGTGTTGTATCAAGTTTTGTTCAGATTGATGGTATATTTCACGTTATTCACATTTTGAACTTTACTAAATCCAGTTTGAGAAAAATCAGTTCAAGTTGCAGTGGCAGTTAGCAGCTTTGATGTCACAATGGGATCTCATTTAGATAAACTGCCCACTTAACTTTTCACTGTAAAAAATCCAATTGCACTTGCTGTCTCTGCCCGTTACAATGTTGCCAATCACAGGATACTGAGTTTTGGCAGCAAGTGCAATTGGATTTTTGGAAGTGAAAAGTCAAATTTTTATAGTTTAAAAAGAGAGGGTGAAGAGGAGGGGGAGGGAGTGTTGGGGAATAAGGGGAAATGAGCCGCCCCTGTGCAGTTGGGGGCTATGCATGAGTGGTGGAATATTGCATTGGGGGAATGGGTTACGTTAGGGGACGATGTCTCCCGTGTGACAGGGACCCAACGGGTCCCACTTGGTCTAGTCTATCTAAACTATTATTAAAACTCTCATCTTGTCCTCTTCCGGTCTGCGTTGTTTTTATATCACTAGGATTTCTCGCCACCTTACTCACCGTTCTCCTCTGCTCCAAGCCGTGCTGTGTGACCGAGCCCACAAGCCGTGTTGAGTGAGTGACTGAGTACACAAGCTGTGCTGAGTGAGCGAGTGAGTCCACAAGCCGTGCTGAGTGAGTCCGCAAGCCGGCTGCAGGACTCTTGCACTCCCCCCCTCAACAGCCCCCGCTTCAAGTACAAAGAATGGAGAACAATGAGTGATCCTAATATCATGATTGAAGAGAAGCATCATGATCAGGCTATGTTGTATATTCAAGACAGGCTTGAGAATTACAACAAAACAATGAATGCATTCATTTGCCACAAACAAGAAATGGAAGAATGCACCTTGATGATGACAATCCAGAATTGCTGCAGGAATTGCAATACAATAGAACTGAACTACAGCAATTTGTTGAGGAGCCTCTGCTGAATGCTGAGCAGAGATCAGTGTAATAACCAGGTGTGCAACTCCTTAAAGGAAACTTCCTTCAATGTTTTTCATTGATTCACCAGGAGGAATGGGAAAAACATTTATCACCAATTTGATCCTCTCCAAAGCTAGAGGTCAAGGTAATGTGGTTATTGCTGTAGCATCCTCTGGGATAGCAGCTAAATTAATGCTTGGTGGAAGAAATGCACATTCACGATTCAAAATACCCATCCAAGTGAACGAGAATACATTCTGCAACATTGCGAAGAACTCTAACACGGCACGTTTGAAACTCATTTTTTGGGATGAATGCACAATGATTAGGAGGTAGAGCTTTGAAGCAGTGGACAGAACTCTTCAAGATGTATGCACCAACAGTAAGCCTTTTGGCGGCATTCTTACGGCATTTGTTGTGGTGATTTTTGACAACTCCTTCATGTAGTGAAAAGGGGAAAGCTGATGTTGAAAATTCTTGCATCAAGAAATCCTACTTGTGGACACTTTTCACCAAGTATCAATTGCAGATGAATATGCGATTGAAAGAGGGAGAAGGCGATTATTGTCAATTTTTGTTGAAAGTTGGAGAAGACGAGATTTTAAAGAATGAAGACGATTAAATTGAAATGCCACAAGACATAGTTCTATCAGCAAAAACACTGGAGGATTGTTTTGATTTAACCTATCCCGCATTTGGCAATCCTGTAGAATTATTCTCTGACAATTGTATCTTGGTTCCGCAGAACGATACGATGAGAAGCATCAATTCTCCATGCATCAGACGTTTCCCTCGAATCATTAAAGTGCTTTTCTTTCATTGCTGTCACTGAGGGAACTGATGCTACTCACTTCCCAACAGAATTCCTCGATTCACTCGACATCTCTGGTTTACCACCACACAAATTGGAGTTGAAAAAAGGATCTCCGATCATGTTAATGAGGAACTTGGATTCATTCTCCTTGCCCTGCCCCCAAAGCTATGCAATGGAACGCGGATGATTGTGGAAGAGCGACACAATAATATGATCGTTGCCAGAATCAACATCAAGGAATGTTCTCATTCCTAGGATAATGCTCAATTTGACAAAGAGCAAACATATTCCCCTTCAGCGGACCCAATTCCCCATCCAGTCCAGTCAATTGACAATCCATAAAATGCAAGGGCAAGCCATGGAGAAAGTGTTGATATACCTCGAGAAACCGGTATTTCAGTATGGACAACTATATGTGGTTCTTAGCCAAGGAAAGGTGAAGGAAAATGTCAGAGTTTTCCTGAAGGATGGAACATCAACCAAGAATGGTGTCATTAAAGGCATGCTTGGTTGAATGATGACTTCTGAGGTAAATTCTCAGATTTTCATCGTTAAAGTTTGACCCCACTCCTCTCCCTCTATCTATAATCTCTCTATATTAAAATTGTCTTTTTTTTCATCAACAGCAAAGAGACATTGAGATGCAGTGAGGAGCAGAATACAACAAGACGCAACTAGAAAGAACTGAACAGAATAAATCTCATCTTTAACGTTCAGATTGTTGTTTTATTTTAAGAGTTATTCACATTTTAAGCATTAATATATCTCTTTTCCACTTGCCATGCCCGTCAGCTGTGCATGTGCAGTAATGCCTGCGTATTCTACGTCTCAATGGGAAACCAATGGGTGGGAATGGCTGCGCCGCTGGAGAGCCACTAAGAATGGATGGGGGGGATGGAGTGAGTGTATGGGGGGTGGAAGGGCAAGGGGCGGAAGGGGTGAGGGGGGATCAGGAGTGTCACAACGGGAACCCGTCAGCCGCGCCTGCGCAGTTGGGGGCTATGGGTGAGTAGTGGAATATTGCGTTGGGGGGCCAGGCCTCCCGTGTGTGAAAATGGGACCCAACGGGTCCCACTTAGTCTAGTATATTACTAAAACTCTCATCTTGTTTGTATGCGTGCGTGTGTGTTAGTGTGATCCTGAAACCACGGCAAAACGGTACACGATAGCGCTACAATTTTTGGCCAACCTTACCATTGTCCTGGTGTGTGCTGTGGCAAATTTTGTTTGGATTGATGTTATATTTTACCAGTTATTCACATTTTAAACTTTACAAAAAACCTCTTTTACAAAAATAGCTTTTCCACTTGCCCTGCCCGTCAGCAGCGTACGACGTTATGACATCACAACGGGATCCCGGCTTTAATTTTTTTTTTAAATCGCCATGTCTTTTTTTGCTGTACTTGCCTGGTCTCACAAAGGGGACCCAACGGCTGCACGGGTAAGTTTCCTTCTACTTTACAAACCCCTCCACGGATCCTCCATTCACTTTATTAACATTAACTTAATTTCAGCCGACAACGGCACAACTTTGAACGCGGCAGCTGTAGTTTGGTGGAACATCGTGATTTTCATTGTGGGAGGGTAGGATAGGGGGGAGGTGAGGTGTGGGGGAGCAAGGGGATAGAGAGAGAGGAGGGGGGTAGGGAGGGGAGAGGGAGGGGAAAGTGGGGGAGGTGAGGAGGGAGAGTGCGGTAGGAGGGGGGGATAGAGGGAGAGGAGGGGGGAGGTAGTGAGTGGGGGATAGAGGGAGAGGAGGGCAGTGGGGGAGTTGAGGAGGGAGAGTGGGGGAGGGGGGGATAGAGGGAGAGGAGCGGGTGTGTGGGAGAATGGTGAAATATTGCATTGGGGGAACGGGACCCAACTTGGTCTAGTGGACTCTAAAATCTTACCAACCACTAAACCACTACCAGCCTATAGTTTCCACTCTTCTGCTTCGTTCGCTTCTTGAACCGCAGAGTAAAATTTATAATTTTCTAATCGTCTGGAACCACCCCTGACTCTAGTGATTCTTGATAGATCACAACTACTGCCTCCACAATGTCTAAATCCACCTCTTTCAGAACCCTGGGGTGCAGTCCACCCGGCCCTGGCGACTTATCCATCTTCAGACCTTTCAGCTTCCCAAGCACTTTCTCTTTAGTGATAAGTCACTCCACTGACTTCCACCCCTTGAGTCCCTTGAATTTCCGGCAAGTTGCTGGTGTTTCCCACTGTGAAGACTGATGCAAATTTTTTTTAAATTTCCTCTGTCATTTCTTTATTCCACGTTATTACTTCTCCAGCAGTCCAACATCCACTCTTGCCTCTTTTATACTCTTTATATACCTGAAGAAACTTTTGTTACCTCTTTTATATTATTGGCTAGCTTACTTTTGTATTTAATCTTTTCTCCCCATATTGCCTTTTTAGTTACCGTCTGGTGTTTTTTTTAAAAGCTTCCCACTAATCTTTGCAATGTTATATGCCTTGTCTTTTGCTTTATACTGTCTTTGACTTCACTTGTCAGCCACGGTTGCCTCATTCTCCCTCTGGTATCTTTCTTCCTCTTTGGAATGAAAAGATCCTGCATCTTCCGAATTGTTCCTAGAAATTCCTGCCATTGCTGTTCCACTGTCATTCCTGTTAGGGTCCTTTCCAGTCAACAAATTCACAGGGGTGGAAGATTGCAACCTTCACGTGGTCCGCCCTGTTTCGACGAATGCAATCAACCCGGCATGCACAATCAAATAAGATCAAATAGAACAAGTTGTCCTCCAACTTTAGGCTGTGCACGCCATACGCAAGAAGAAGAACAAATTCACACTTTCTAATACAAAGGTTTAAGAAGTTTTGCAGTACCACATTGTACAATATCAAGCTTGGTGGAATTCTAATCCCCAATCTTCGCACATCCCCAATCCTTTCCATTCGTCACTTTAATGTCATGTTTCATGTATTTTGTGTTTTATGACTGTTGGCAGATCAATTTCCCTCCTGGGATAAATGAAGTTCCATCATGTCGTATCGTATCTTGTAGAAAACACATGCAGGTCACGGGGAGAACGTATAAACTCCGTACAGAAAAGCACCTGCAGTTAGGATCAAACCCGGGTCTCTGGCGCTCTAAGGCAGTAGCACTATTGCTACACCACCGTGCCGCCCAGAGTGTCTTATCTGAACTTTCTTACAGTATCAGAAAGAAAAAAAAATCAGAATTATGGAGAGAAGGTAAGGAAGTAGATGTAGATTAATTTCTCGTACATAGATCTGGTACAGACTCAAAGGTCAACCATTCAATGACTCCTTACATGTAAATCTGGGACGACAGATGGCACAATGGGCTAAGTGTTCGGCTGGCAACCGGAAGGTAGCCGGTTCGAATCCCGCTTGGAGTGCATACTGTCGTTGTGTCCTTGGGCAAGACACTTCACCCACCTTTGCCTGTGTGTGAATGTGTGTGAGTGATTGGTGGTGGTCGGAGGGGCCGTAGGCGCAGATTGGCAGCCACGCTTCCGTCAGTCTGCCCCAGGGCAGCTGTGGCTACAGAAGTAGCTTACCACCACCGAGTGTGACTGAGGAGTGAATGAATAATGCGATGTAAAGCGCCTTGAGTATTAGAAAGGCGCTATATAAATCCCATCCATTATTATTATTATTATTAAATCTCCATGAACAGTGTAATTTTCCATCAGTAGTCTACTGGAATTGCAGTCCAGAAATCTGTGGCACAGTCTCTGCAGTGGGGCTTATAGTAAAACCTTTTAGCTTGAGTAGGAATAAAGGGTTTTATTTCTGATTGGCTGCCCGTGATTGGTGGTGTTCGGCAGGGGACAGTGTTGGTTTCACTACTCTTCACGTAGTATGTCAATGATTTGGATGAGGGAATTGGTGGCTTTGTGGCCAGGTTTGCGGATGATACTAAGATAGACGGAGAGGCAGGTAGCGTGGAGGAAACAGGGAGTCTGCAGAAGGACTTGAACAGATTGGGCGAGTGAGCAAAGAAGTGGCAGATGGAATACGGTATAGCAAAGTGTGCAGTTATGCACTTTGGTAGTGGGAATAAAGTCATAGACTATTTTCTAAATGGGGAGAGGATTCAGAAACCGGGTGTGCAAAGGGTTTGGGGAGTGCTGGTACAGGATTTCATGAAAGATTAATTTGCAGGTTGAATCGGTAGTATGGAATACTACGTAATGTTATCATGCATTCATTAAGGTGCTGGTCAGACTGCATTTGGAGTATTGTGAGCGATTTCAGGCCCTATATCTGAGGAGGGATGTGCTGGCATTGGAGAGGGTTCAGATGAGGTTTACGAGAATGATAGAGGATGATTAAGTTAATGTATGATAAGTATTTAACAGCTCTGGGTGTGTACTCACTGGAGTTGAGAAGGATGAGGGGGATTGCATTGAAACTTGCTGAATAGTGAAAGGCCTGGATATAGTGAAAGGCCTGGATATAGTGAACGGGGAAAATATGTTTCCACTAGTGGGAGTGTCTAGAACCAGAGGGCACAGCCTCAGAATAAAAGGATATACCTTTAGAAAGGAGATGAGTAAGAATTTATTTAGCGTGAGGGTGGTGAAGCTGTGGAATTAATTGCCGTAGATTACTGTAGAGACAGAGTAGACTCGATGGGCTGAATGGCCTAATTCTCCTCTTATGACCTATGAACGTATGAACAGAAGCAACAGCTTACACCTGAAGAAAGGGAAACAGAGAAACACAAAAGTGGTTGCCTGTAGTATATTGGAGACACAAGGAACGGCAGATGGTGGAATCTTGAGGAAAGTACAAAGTGCTGGAGGAATTCATTGGGTCCGGCAGCATCAGTGGAGGGAATGGCCACGCGACGTTTTGGGTCAGGACCTTCTTCAGACTCAGACTGAATCTGAAGTCCAAAGAAGGGTCCCAATTGGAAATGTCTCCTATCCATTCTCTCCACTGATGCTGCCTGGCCCGCTGAGTTCCTCCAGCACCGTATGTTTTGCCTGTAGTAAATTGTTGTATACAGTATTGTAGTGTACTAGACCAAGTGGGACCCGTTGGGTCTCTGTCACATGGGAGGCCTGGACCCCCAACGCAATATTCCACCACTCACCCATAGCTCCCACGGGAGCCTGGTCCACCAACGCAACCCGTTCTCCAACGCAATATTCCACCACTCACCCATTCCCCCACACATGCTGTTCCCCCAACGCTATATTCCAGCACTGACCCATAGTCCCCAACTGCTCATTTCCCCTTATTCACCCTCCCTCATTAAACTTTAAAAAAAATCCTTGCTGCCAGGGATATTAAAAAGAAGGGATTGCAACATTGTAGCTTGCGATTGCACTTGCTAGGGCTGGCAGGACTCAGTGTCCTGGGATAGCAATATTGTAGCATGCAGGGCTACAATCCCATTGTGATGTCATAGCTGTGAGTGCAGAGGGAAGAACATTTTTCTCAGATTGGGGGTTTGTAAATTAAAAAATATGAATAACTTGTGAAATATGACATCAATCTGAATGAAACTAGATGCAAACCAACCGTGAGTAAGGTGGTCCAAAAATTGTAGCGATATCGTGTACCGTTTTGCCGTAATTTGATGACATCACCGAATCAGAGATCACAGACAGGCACGCACGCACGCATACACACACACATAGAAACAAACAAGATGACAGTTTTAGTATAATAGATAGATAGATTGTTGTGTTAACATAGGTTGTGGTTGTGCTGGTATACCAGCAGAGGGAGCCAGGAGGAGAATAGATAATAATAAAGATTACTGGATGCAGATGAAAATCATTTGGTCAGTCTCCCTCTACTATAAATGAAGTTGTTACATTGCTCACTGCAGTTATTTTAATACCATTAGCCAACCCATTAGACACAAGATCTTTCATCTGCATCTGCAGCTGAAGATGTTCCAGGAACTTTTATCTTCTTTCTGTCTGAAGAATGGTCTCATGAGATCGATCGACTGACCAAATTGTGCCAGAACAATATCTGGCTCTCACTGTCAATAAGACCAAGGAACTGATTGTGGACTTTGGAAGAGGAAGGATGAGGACCCACTAAAAAGGGTTTCGGCCCGAAACGTTGCCTATTTCCTCTGCTCCATAGATGCTGCTGCACCCGCTGAGTTTCTCCAGCATTTTTGTGTACCTGAGGACCCACTAACCTGTCTATATCGTCGGGACATCAAATTCCTGGGCATGCATATTTCTGAAGATCTTTCCTCAACCCAGCACACTGATGTAATTATAAAGAAAGCCCATCAATGCCTCTACTTCTTGAGAAGATTGTGGAGATTTGGTATGTCAGAGAGGATTCTCTTGAATTTCTACAGGTGTACAGTAGAGAGCATATTTACTGGTTGCATCACAGCCTGGTTCGGCAACTTGAATGCCCAGGTGTGAAGAAGACTGCACAAAGTGGTGAACACCGTCTAGTCAATCACGGGTTCTGACCTCCCCACCATCGAAGGGATTTACCGGAGTCGCACTCTCAAAAATGCAGCCAACATATTCAGAGACTCACACCACCCTAGCCACACACTCATTTCATCCCTGCCATCAGGAAGTTACAGGAGCCTGAAAACTGTAACGTCCAGGTTCAGGAACAGCTTCTTCCCTACAGCCATCAGCCTATCAATCACTACAACCTTCAAATAAACTCTGAACTACATAGACTTTGGGGAATTGGTTATTGTCTTTTTGCACTGTTATTGTTTGGTGTGTGTGTGTGTATACACTTTTTTTTCTTGTTTATTCTTGTTTATTACATTGTTACAATGTTCTTTGGTTACATATTCTGTTGTGCTGCTGCAAGTAAGAATTTAATTGTTCTTTCTGGGACATATGACAATAGAAATTATTATATCTTTAAAAGTTATAATGTTTTATTGTCATATGTTCCAGATAGAACAATGAAATTTTTCCTTACAGTAGCATAACAGAATATGTAAACGTAGTGCACTGTAAACAATATAAACTAAACTAACCTAAAACACACTTGACTCTTGACTCTAAATGGAATGTTGGGAGTTTGCAGTAAATGGTATAGAAAAGTAAATGCCACGATGACACAAGAATAGCACACATCTGGAACTCAACTTGCACTTGAGTCGAAGATAGAAACAAAATGCTGGAGTAACTCAGCAAGACAAGCAGCATCTCTGGACAGAAGGAATGGGTGACGTTTTGGGATAGACCCTTCTTTAGACTGAGAGTCAGGGAAGAGGGACACTAGAGTGTCCCTCAGGGACGGATAAGGTGTGAAAATGACAAATCAAAGCAGACGATGGTCAAGAAAATGTAGAACGGTTCATTGTTAGCTGATGGGAAGGTGAGAACGAGGCATCCAATCAGTAAATTTAATCAGAAGGACGGTGAAAGTAGTCGGAGAACTAGGGACGGAGAGAGAGGAAGGCAAGGGTTATTTGAAGTTAGAGATAACTTCTGTAAGCTGCCCAAGTGAAATGTGAGGTGCTGTTCCTCCAAAGGTAGTTGGATCTCTTGGTTATAAAAAAAAGTTCTGGTTGAGGTAAAGCATACATTTACTACAATAATACTAGTGCTGGAGAGTCTGACTTACCATTATCACAGGGAATTTGAAGAATGAACCACATTTGGAAAGGTGAATATATTTTTCACTAAAGTGTTGTTTCATTCCGGTGGGCGGCGCGACTCACGTCGCAGCGGCCTCTGCAGTCCGTCTGTCTTTTTTAAATTATTTTTTGTCTCGTTTCAATGTAGTTTTTATTTATTTTTGACGGGGTATGTGTGTGTGGGGGGTGTGGGGTGGGGGGGAAACTTTTAAAATCTTTCCCCTGCCCGGAGAACCCGACCTTTTCCCTGTCGGGTCTCCGTTGTCGTTGGGGCTGAGCAACGTGGAGCAGCCTCTAACCGGAACGACCTGGGGCTCCAGTCGCGGAGCTGCGGACTTACCCACCATCGCGGAGCTGGCCGAGTTCGGAGCAGGTGGAGCTGTGGTGGCGCGCTGCTGCGGCCCGACCCTGGAGATTCGGAGGCTCCAACTGCAGGTCTGGTGGACAGAAACACCGGGAGCCTGCGGGTCCCTGCTGGGAGACCGCTTTTCGGGGCTTCCGCAACGGCGACTTCTCCCGCCCGAGTTGCGGGGTCGAAGAGTGCCTGGAGCGGGGACACTTACCATCGCCCGGTGCGGCTTTGAATGGCTGCGGGACTTTGCTAGCGCACGCCGGGGGCTTCAACAACAAGACCTGGAGCGCGGCCTTGCATCACCCGGCGCGGCATTAATGGCCGCGGGACAATTACCATCGCCCGCCGGGGGCTTTGACTCTGACATCGGGAGGGGAATGGGGAGTGCAGGGGAGAGATAAGTTTTTGCCTTCCATCACAGCGAGGAGGAGATGCGCTGTGATGGATGTCTGTGTAAATTGTGTTGTGTCTTGGGTCTTTTTCTTGTGTGTATGACTGCAGAAACAACATTTCATTTGAACCTCTATGAGGTTCAAATGACAAATAAAATTGTATTGTATTGTATGGTTGTGTGGCCGACACTGCTTTCAAAATATTCTGGTTTTCATTCAGAGCTGTACTGTTTCTTCAACGTGGAGTGATTGGGATCACATTTGTTTATTTACAAATTAATTTGGATACAGTTTATTTGAACAATCTATTTGATGTTTATTTTATTTTCATGTAAAACGTTTGGTCAAACAATTGGGTACTAATGATATGCTAACTCAATCTGTGCAGAGAAAACCCAACGTAGGACAAATTTGGAAAAAAAAAAAAAGTTTCATCGGTTGGAATCATGATAAATAAGTGAAATTAGTCAAATGTGTTTTATTGTCAGATGTCCCAGACTGAACAATGAAATTCTTAGGATAGACACAAAATACTGGAGTAACTCGGCGGGCCAGGCAGCATCCCCGGATAGAAGGAATGGATGACGTTTTGGGTCGAGCCCCTTCTCCAGACACTTTCATTTGAACAAAATTCTTTCTTGCAGCAGGACAACAAAATATGTAAACATACTACTCTGTAAACAATATAATAAACGAGAAAAAAGTTCAGTGTGTATATAGACACACCCATATATATATATATATATATAATGCATATACACATACATACATATGTGGCGGCTCCCAAGGGTCGGGCCACCCTAACTGTCGAACCCCTCGGCACGGGAGTGGTTCAGTCCGGAGGCAGCCCTTAACCAGAGGGTTTAAAGGCAGGGGTTTGGGTGCCATCTTTCTCTCGTGTGGACTTCCCTACAACCGGGAGGAACACAAATAAAGGTGCCTCTCGAAATACCTCCTCTCTTTCGTTTCGAGATCTACGCACCACATTAGTGACCCCGACGCTCCATTGTCGTCATGATGGAGAAAGGAGAAAGCCCTACCGTCTCACAGGCCGGCCAGGCCCTGTCTCTGGACACGGTCTCGGTAAAATTGCCCACCTTCTGGACCACCCAGCCACACATCTGGTTCCAGCAGGCGGAGGCCCAATTCAACCTGCGGGGCATCACAGTCGATGCCACCCGCTTCTATTGCCTGGTAGGGGCCCTCGACCAGGACACGGTTGATGAGGTCACAGACTTCCTCGCAGCCCCCCCCGGTCACCGATAAATATCTCAGCCTTAAGGAGCTCCTGCTCCAGATTTATGGACTCAGCAGGATGGAGCGTGCTGCTAGGCTCCTTCATATGGAGGGCCTAGGCGACCGACGGCCATCTAGCCTCCTAAAGGAGATGGTTGCTCTCCTGGATGGGCACACGCCGTGCCTGTTGTTTGAGTATACTTACCTCCATCTGCTGCCGGCCTACACCCGTCTTCAGCTCACGGACGTCTCCTTCGCCGATATCAGGGCCCTCGGGAGGTGCGCCGACGCGCTGTGGATGGCGCGCCCTGATGATGTCAACGCGCTGGCCGTCAGCAGCCACGGGGACGTACTGAGGACGACGCGACCTGATGACGTCAATGCGCTGGCCGTCGGCAGGCGCGCCGATGACGTCACCCCGGCAGCTCCCGATTTCCTCCGGTGGGGCAGGGGAGCTGTGGAAGGAGTGATAGCTCCAGCCCGACGGCCCGTAAAATCGCCCCCCCGCGGCCATGTCGGGTACTGCACCTGCAGTCCACCAACAGGAGCCGGCAAGCTCCAAGTACCACCAACATGAGGTGCTGGTGCTACTACCATCAGCGCTGGGGTGCTGCAGCACGACAATGCCGCCAGCCGTGCACGTTCCCGGGAAATGCCTGGGCCGGCTGCCAATAGTCCCCGCGGCGGCCAGCCAAATTCACCGCCTCTTCGCCTGGGATCGGCGCTCCGGGATCCGCTTCCTCGTTGATACTGGAGCGTAGCTCAGCGTCCTGCCCCCTTCGCTCGCCGACATTCATTCCGGTAAGCAGGGGCCCGTCCTCACGGCGGCGAATGGCAGCCCCATCCGCATGTATGGAGCGCGCATGGTCCCGATCGTGTTCGGCTCCTGCCATTTCTCGTGGCGGTTCACCATTGCTGATGTCTCCCAGCCGTTGCTCGAGGCTGACTTCCTCCGGGCGCATTCCCTCCTGGTGGACATCAGGCGTCAGCGCTTGGTCAACGCCGCTACGATGGAGCCGATCACGTTACGTTTGGATCAGCCGGTGGGACGCCCCCTGTCGTCCGTGGATTCCCGCTTCGCTCGGGTCTTGGCCGCGTTCCCGGACATCCTGACCCCACAGTTTCGGTCATCGACCCCCAGTCACGGAGTGGTACATTTTATACAAACTACCGGCCCACCTATCCATGCACGAGCACGCCGATTGCCGCCGGATAAACTGCGTCTGGCACGGTAGGAATTCCGCACGGAGTCCTTGAGGATCGTCCGCCCTTCAAGCAGCCCATGGGCGTCCCCACTCCACATGGTCCCCAAGGCAAGCGGGGGCTGGCGACCTTGCGGGGATTACCGCCGGCTGAATGCCGCAACAACAGCGGATCGATACCCCGTGCCCCACATCCAGGACTTCACCGCCCATTTAGCTGGGGCTACAATATTTTCAAAAGTGGATCTGGTACGGGGTTATAACCAAGTTCAAGTTCAAGTGAGTTTATTGTCATGTGTCCCTGTATAGGACAATGAAATTCTTGCTTTGCTTAAGCACACAGAAAATAGTAGGCATTTACTACAAAACAGATAAATGTGTCCATATACCATGATATAAATATATACACACATGAATAAATAAACTGGTAGTGCAAATAACAGAAAGTGGTTGCTAATAATCAGAGTTTTGTCCGAGCCAGGTTTAATAGCCTGATGGCTGAGCGGGAGTAGCTATTCCTGAACCTGGTTGTTGCAGTCTTCAGGCTCCTGTACCTTCTACCTGAAGGTAGCAGGGAGATGAGTGTGTGGCCAGGATGGTGTGGGTCTTTGATGATACTGCCAGCCTTTTTGAGGCAGCGACTGCGATAAATCCCCTCGATGGAAGGAAGGTCAGAGCCGATGATGGACTGGGCAGTGTTTACTACTTTTTGTAGTCTTTTCCTCTCCAGGGCGCTCAAATTGCCGAACCAAGCCACGATGCAACCGGTCAGCATGCTCTCGACTGTGCACCTGTAGAAGTTAGAGAGAGTCTTCCTTGACAATCCGACTCTCCGTAATCTTCTCAGGAAGTAGAGGCGCTGATGAGGTTTTTTGATAATTGCGTTAGTGTTCTCGAACCAGATCCCGATCCACCCGGTTGATGTACCCAAGACGGCTATCATCACGCTATTCGGACTTTATGAGTTCATGCGGATGCTGTTCGGCCTCAAGAACGCTGCGCAGGCTTTTCAACGCCTAATGGAGAGGGTGTGTCGCGACCTCGATTTTGTGTTTGTTTACCTGGACGACATCCTGGTGGCCAGCCGCTCGCAGCAGGAGCACTGCGCCCACCTCCGGCAGCTCTGTCAGCGGCTCAGCGAGCATGGTTTGGCTATCAACCTCGACAAGTGCCGTTTTGGGGTAACTGAGATCGACTTCCTCGGCCACCGCGTGACTTCGCAAGGCGCGGTTGCCCTGCCTGACAGGGTCGACGCCATCCGTCGGTTTCCCCGCCACGCACGGTGTGCGGCTTGCAGGAGTTTGTCGGCATGGTGGCATTTTACCATTGTTTCGTGCCATCCGCGGCCCACATCATGCGGCCACTGTATCAACTTCTGGCGGGTGGGCAGCATAAGAACGTCGAATGGACCCACTAGGCAGTGGCAGCGTTTGGCGGCGCGAAGGAGTCCCTTGCTCGGGCCGTACTGCTGGTGCACCCGCAGGAAGATGCCCCGACTGCTCTCACGGTGGACGCCTCGGAGTCGGCGGTTGGTGCCGTGCTGGAGCAACTGACGGGCGGAGGTTGGCGGCCCCTGGCCTTCTTCAGCCGGCACCTCAACCGCGCGCAGACCAAATACAGCGCATTCGATCGCGAGCTCCTGGCTCTGTACCTGGCAGTGCGCCACTTCCGCTACTTCCTGGAGGGCCGCCCGTTCACCGCCTACACGGACCACAAGCTGCTCACTTTCGCCCTGGCGAAGGTTTCCGACCCCAGGTCCGCACGATAGCAGCGGCAATTGGCCTACATTTCGGAATATACCACATCTATCCGCTACGTCGAGGGGAAAAAGAACCGGGTGGCCGACGCATTGTCCCGCCCCGCTATCTACGCCGTTTTTGAGGTGGCGCCCGGAATTGACTATTCTGCCCTGGCAGAGGCACAGCTCACGGACGGTGAGATGCCCGCCTACCGGACTGCCATCTCCGGCCTCCGCCTTGAGGATGTCCCTCTCGGTCCTGGAGGAACGACGATCCTGTGCGATGTATCGTCCAGTCAGCCGCGCCCCATCGTCCCTGCCGCCTGGCGCAGGAGGGTTTTCGAGGTTATCCACGGACTGTCTCACCCATCAATCCGGGCGCCAACGGCACTAGCGTCCGCTCGTTTCATGTGGCACGGTCTGCGCAAGCAGGTTGGCCACTGGGCTCGCACCTGCATTCCGTGCCAGACGGCGAAGATCCAGCGCCATGTCCGTACGCCTCTCCAGGAGTTCGGTCTACCTCACCGGTGATTCGACCATCTCCACGTAGACATTGTAGGGCCTCTTCCGCCGTCCCGGAGCATCACCCACCTTCTCACGATGGTGGACCGCTTCACGCGGTGGCCGGAGGTCATTCCGCTGGCCGACACTTCAACAGCTACGTGCGCTCGTGCGTTGTCCTCGCACTGGATTGCTCGCTTCGGGGTGCCGGTGCTCATCTCCTCAGACTGGGGGCCACAGTTCACCTCCGAGCTGTGGTCGGCCATGGCTCGCTTGCTCGGGGTGCGGCTGCACCACACCACGGCTTATCACCCGCAAGCAAACGGTCTGGTGGAGTACCCATACTCAGTATTTGTGCAATGACATTAAAGTTGAATTGAATTGAATTGAATTGAATTGAAAGGTTCCACCGGCAGCTCAAGGCAGCGCTGAAGGCGCGACTCTCCGGCCCGGACTGGATGGACGAGTTGCCGTGGGTCATGCTGGGCATTCGGACTGCTCCTAAAGAGGACTTGGCCTCATCATCAGCGGAGCTCGAGTACGGGTCGCCACTCACGGTGCCCGGGGAGTTCGTGCCATCGGCGCTGGGGCAGCAGGGAACACCCGCATCCACCTTAAAGCGCCTTCGCGAGCGAGTTGGCAGGCTCTCACCCGTCCCGACATCCCGCCATGGGACATTTCGCCCGCATGTGCCATCAGCCCTCCGGGACTGCCCATACATTTTACTGCGCCGTGATGCCCACCGGACGCCACTCCAGAGGCCGTATGAGGGCCCGTTCCGGGTGCTGGAACACGGGCAGATGACTTTTGTGCTGGACATGGGGGGCCGGCCAGAGGCCGTGTCGATTGACCGGTTGAAGCCGGCACACCTGGACATTGACCAGCCGGTGCTGGTTGCCCAACCACGGCCTCGAGGGCGCCCCCCTTCACGGCTCCCTCCACCTGTCACTCCACCTGTCCTCCCTCCGGTCCCTCGACCTATCCCTTGACCTGTCCCTCCACCTATGCCTCCGCCAGCCCCACGATCGGCTGACTTCCGCACGCGGGCCGACCGGGTCGTGCGCCCGCCGGTGCGTTTCGTGCCTCGGGTTCTGGGGGGGGGTCCTGTGGCGGCTCCCAAGGGTCGGGCCACCCTAACTGTCGAACCCGTCGGCACGGGAGTGGTTCAGTCCGGAGGCGGCCCTTAACCAGAGGGTTTAAAGGCAGGGGTTTGGGTGCCATCTTTCTCTCGTGTGGACTTCCCTACAACCGGGAGGAACACAAATAAAGGTGCCTCTCGAAATACCTGACTCCTCTCTTTCGTTTCGAGACCTACGCACCACACACATGTATAATATATACACACACACATTTTTGTGTCTATATATGTATGTATATATATGTACACAAATATACATACCTTGAGGAAATAAACCAATAGATCAGTTCCAATGAAACATAGAAAATAGGTGCAGGAGTAGGCCATTCAATATGATCATGGCTGATCATCCAACTCAGTATCCTGTACCTGCCTTCTCTCCATACCCCCTGATCCCTTTAGCCACAAGGGCCACATCTAACTCCCTCTTAAATATAGCCAATGAACTGGCCTCAACTACCTTCTGCGGGAGAGAATTCCACAGATTCACCACTCTCTGTGTGAAAAAGGTTTTCCTCATCTCGGTCCTAAAAGATTTCCCCTTTATCCTTAAACTGTGACCCCTTGTTCTGGACTTCCCCAACATCGGGAACAATCTTCCTGCATCTAGCCTGTCCAACCCCTTAAGAATTTTGTACGTTTCTATAAGATCCCCCCTCAATCTTCTAAATTCTAGCGAGTACAAACCGAGTCTATCCAGTCTTTCTTCATATGAAAGTCCTGACATCCCAGGAATCAGTCTGGTGAACCTTCTCTGTACTCCCTCTATGGCAAGAATGTCTTTCCTCAGATTAGGAGACCAAAACTGTACGCAATACTCCAGGTGTGGTCTCACCAAGACCCTGTACAACTGCAGTAGAACCTCCCTGCTCCTATACTCAAATCCTTTTGCTATGAATGCTAATATACCATTCGCCTTCTTCACTGCCTGCTGCACCTGCATGCCTACTTTTAATGACTGGTGTACCATGACACCCAGGTCTCGTTGCATCTCCCCCTTTCCTAATCGGCCACCATTCAGATAATAATCTACTTTCCTGTTTTTGCCACCAAAGTGGATAACCTCACATTTATCCACATTATACTGCATCTGCCATGCATTTGCCCACTCACCCAGCCTATCCAAGTCACCTTGCAGCCTCCTAGCATCCTCCTCACAGCTAACACTGCCCCCCAGCTTTGTGTCATCCGCAAACTTGGAGATGTTGCATTCAATTCCCTCGTCCAAATCATTAATATATATCGTAAATAGCTGGGATCCCAGAACTGAGCCTTGTGGTACCCCACTAGTCACTGCCTGCCATTGTGAAAAGGACCCGTTTACTCCTACTCTTTGCTTCCTGTCTGCCAGCCAGTTCTCGATCCACATCAATACTGAACCCCCAATACCGTATGCTTTAAGTTTGTATACTAATCTCTTATGTGGGACCTTGTCGAAAGCCTTCTGAAAGTCCAGATATAACACATCCACTGGTTCTCCCTTATCCACTCTACTAGTTACATCCTCGAAAAATTCTATAAGATTCGTCAGACATGATTTATTTACCCTTCATAAATCCATGCTGACTTTGTCCAATGATTTCACCACTTTCCAAATGTGCTGCTATCCCATCTTTAATAACTGATTCTAGCAGTTTCCCCACTACCGACGTTAGACTAACTGGTCTGTAATTCCCCGTTTTCTCTCTCCCTCCCTTTTTAAAAAGTGGTGTTACATTAGCTACCCTCCAATCCTCAGGAACTACTCCAGAATCTAAAGAGTTTTGAAAAATTATCACTAATGCATCCACTATTTCTGGGGCTACTTCCTTAAGTACTCTAGGATGCAGCCTATCTGGCCCTGGGGATTTATCGGCCGAAGGTAATACAAGGGCGTTACCTTCTGTTTCTGGATGAGGTGGACGCCCTGACACCACGAATTCTGAATAAAACATCTCCACCACCTCGTTATTAATTGGTCAACATGGCACGGGGATGGCACAACCCTGTAACATGGATACGCGATTTCCAGTGCGGCGGCAAGGCTTTGAACGCAGGGTGCGCCCTGTAACATGAATATCCGACGTTCTCCAACGCCATCGAGACGCAGTGCGGGGAAACCCTGTAACCCGAATACCTAACTTTCCCCAGCTGGCTTGAACGCGTCACCCTGTATGCTGAATATCCATGTCCCAGTGTAGCAGTGCGGCGTAGGTAATGATATATGCGCGATCCCGGGTTGGAAGGATAGGCCCGCCCCAATGTGCGGAAAGCAGAGTAGGTAATCGTTAAGGGTGGACGCTGACAATTATTTGCGTTTTTAAACGCCTGTGAGTGAGCGCGCGCGCGCTGGCCGTAAGGAAAGCGGAGCGGGGTTTGAACCAAAGTTGCTTCGCCTTGGCGGTAAGATGGCGGAGGCACTCGGGGTGGCGGACACCCGCCGGCTGCACAGCAAGCCGCAGGATCTCAACGATGCTTACGGGCCTCCCAGCAACTTCCTGGAGATCGACATCTTCAACCCGCACACCGTCGGCGTGGGCAGGACCAAGTACACCACCTACGAGGTCCGCATGAGGGTGAGTACCTGGTCCCTGCCCTGCTCTGCTCTCGCCGGCCAGGCGCAGGCTGCAAATGGAGCTCCAGGCTGCGGCCGCGGCCTGCTCCACCCGATCATGGTGTCCAGTCTGTCTCTCCCCTCAGCGGGAGAGATAGATGTCTTCCTTTGGGATAAACCTCTGGTAACTTCCCACCCCCGCAGTCACGGTAAGGTGGCCCTTGCAGCAAATTAGTGCACTGTGTGGTTTGGTTTGGCATTTTTAAAAAGAAATGCAGTCTCCTGAGTGTTATTTCTAATTTAAATATTTTTAAAAATTCAAAATAGACTTTATTTGAGAAATAAATATACATGATCCTTACAAACCCCATCCGACATTCAACACTGTTTACACAATATTACACAATTTTACCCAATCGATCCACAGGCGTTTTGTTTACAGTACAGGTGGGATTGTCTATTTAGGAAAATTAGGGAATTCATCATTTTAACTTTTCCATGGATTTTCTTCGCCCCAGCTACAAAATTTCGGGAAAGAGCAAACAGGCTCTTATTATTGAATCTATGTTTCTGTTTAGCCTTTCTAATCACTTTTTATGGATGGATACATTTGGTTAGGGAGCTTATATTTCTCATGGCAGCTATTTGGAAGGTGGTTTGGGGAAGCAATTTTTCTTGGTAGTTAATACTTAAATTAAAAATAAAATCCATGGCATTTGGAAACTAATTTTTTAATATTGTGGTGGTCTTTACAATGTTGAGGAAGGTGCATGGTCTGATTGAAGACAGATATCATGTTTGTCTTAAGAACTTTCTTTAAAACATTTTTTTGTCCCAATTTATGCTGTAATATCTTATTTTTTAAGTAAACATGAAATTGTAAAACTCCATAATTTGCATATTATTTAGCTCTATTGTGGAGAACTAACCAAATAAAATGTGAATTCCACACATTGGTGTTGGATAAGCAGTTTGGATGCTATTCTGCAGCAAGAAAAAATACTAATGATCTACTATGTCAGAAAATTAAATTGTTGTCTGCAAGAATTGTTTGTATAATGGTATACAAACAATTCTTGCAGACAACCATATAACCATATAATGGTTATATGGTTGTCTGCAAGAATTGTTTGTATACCTGATATTTCTGATGAGCTTGTGATGTTGCATTACAAGTGATTTCCTTTCTTAAACTTACTGTCAAATGTGTCGAATTTTTCATAATTTTTTTCAAACAAGGATATCTCTCCATCTTTCTCCCACCCAAGTTGTACCAGCTTCAAAGTCGTCCTGTTGAGTCTCATTGTCTGTACTCGTTCTCACCTAGCACACAGCTAACAATGGCCTGTTCCTTTATCGTCATTACTTTTTTGCACATCTTTCATTCATTTGTTCTATATCTCTTGTTTCCCCTTTTCCCTGACTCTGTCTGAAGGGTCTCGACCCAAAATGTCACCTATTCCTTTATTCCAGAGATGCTGTCTGACCTGTTGAGTTACTACAACTTTTTGTCTATTTATACTGGAGACCTTGTTGTTAAGATCAGGATGGCAATCTGAGGTGCTGACCTGAGCATTACATTAGTGTGCATTTTTAATAGTCTTTCTATTCAGACCCTGACAACTTTATAGGGATGAGGATTGTGAAGTTGCAAGTACACAGTAATTTCTCTTATAGGAATTCTCCAGTTGAAAAAACAATATTTAGATAAGGCTTTATGGGGGCAATGGGGGGGGGGGGGGTCAACCATTAGAAAGTTAGTTTGTTGTAGGTACTGGTACTGAGGTAGGATTAGAGTTGTGTAGGTTGGATCAAGACTTAACAATTGTAGGAAAGTAGCCATTCCTGAACCTGGTGAAGTGAGACTTCAACTTTCTGTACCTCCCCAATGGTAGCAGGGAGAAGAGGGCATGAAGCAGATTGTGAGGATACATTATAATAAATGTCACTGCCTTGGGCAGCCTCTTGTGGAGGGAGATGCTTTTGATGGTAGGGAAGACTATTCCTGTGATGGACTGGGGCCAAGTCAAGTCAAGTTTATTCGTCACATACACATACGAGATGTGCAGTGAAATGAAAAGTGGCAATGCTCGCGGACTTTGTGCAAAAAGACAAACAAACAAACAACCAAACAAACTATAAACACAATCATAAACACACATATTCAGTCAACCACTCTCTGCAACCTCTTGTAGAGTACATTGGAATTGCTGTACCAGGCTATAATGCAACCGGTCAGGATACTTCATACAGTGGATCTGTAGACGTTTGAGTATTCAGTGACATGCTAATTATTTTTTTACTTCTAAGGAAGTAGAGGGTAGTCCACCTTTCGGTTTACATCTATGTGCTGTGTCCAGAACAGGTCATCCTGGTCCTGCACATGGATGGACATGAATATGTATGACAAAATAATTGGTTGGTCTTAATGGATTGACTTGCAATTCAAACTTGTGCACTTACCTCCACAGGCAGTGTGGCCATTCTTAGTGTGAAGTTGAGAGAATACAAATTGAATAGAGCACGTGAAGCTTCTGGTAGAAATGTCCGTGAAAATGAGTGCAATCATTAATATCTTATGTTTAAAACTAATCAATTGTTTGAATACTGTACAAAAGTGGTGAAGCACTCTGAATGGTATGGGTAGAAGAATTAAGTTTACATTTCTTGACTTTTTTTTGCTAGATCAATCTTATTATTAATATTTCTTTAATCAATATGATACACCTGGGTGGCAGACGACTTTAAGCCCTACCTTAAATGGAGTGTTTCTATAAATTGTAACTTTAAATCAAAACAGTACAGTACCTTCACAGTGAATTGTAGTGCAGTAGTGCAGAGGCATCTAGGAGTATAGATGCATATTCTCTGAAACTTGTGTCACTGGTAGATAGGATGGCAGAGAAGGCTTTTGGTATATTGGTCTTCATCAGTTGGGGTACTGAGTATAGAAGTTGGAACCTTACTACACATTGTATTACAAATGTACAAGATGTCGGTGTGGCTGCGTATAGTGTTCTGTGTTCAGTTTGTGTGTCGCCTGGCAAGAGAAAGGATCTCATTAAGCTGGAAGGTGTGCAGAAAAGATTTCCAATTAATTTTCTAGGACTCGAGGGCTGAGCTCTAGGGAGCGGTTGGACAGGCCAGGTTTGTATTCCTTGGAGCACAGGAGGCTGAGGTAGTGGTGTACAGACAAATGAGGGGAATAGATGGGGTGAATGCAAGGAGTTCTTTACCCAGGATAGGGGAGTCAAGAACCAACAGGCATGTGTTTAAGGTAAGAACGGAAAGATTGAATATGACCTGAGGGGAAACTTTTCCACTGAAAGGGTGGTGGGTATATGGAATGTGCTGCCAGAGGAGATAGTGGAGGCAGGTACAATTACATTTGAAAGGCGCTTGCACAGGTACATGGATAGGAAAGGTGGAGAGGTTTAGATAATCAGAATTGTATTTTGCTGGAAGGGATATGAGGCAGACACAAAATGTTGGAGTAACTCGGCGAGATGGGCAGCATCTCTGGACAGAAGGAATGGGTGACGTTTTGAAACGAAACACCACCCATTCCTTCTCTCCAGAGATGCTGCCTGTCCTGCTGAGTTACTCCAGCATATTGTGTCTACCTTCGATTTAAACCAGCATCTGCAGTTCTTTCCTACACAGGGATATGAGGCAAATGGGCACACTGAACTAGCTTAGATGGGGCATCTTGGTTGGCCTAGGTGAGTTGGGCTGAAGCTTAATGTATAACGTTGTCTTTATAACTTGCATGATACTTAGCTGAAGCTATTTCTGTAAATTTAATTCTGGGGAATGTTCCAAGATCTGGGGAACAAGTACCAAGATGTACTTGTGTTCCTATTCTTGTGGCAAATGCATTTGTGCAGAAAATATTGGTAAATCTACTAAATGTTTCATCTTGATTTAAGATGGAGATTTAGTAGGTAACAAATCTTGGTACCAGAGCAGAATCAGGAATGACAGGGAATATGTAATGTTGGTGCTTGCCTTATTGGAGAAAGAGGGCAGGATAGTTGTCAAGTTCGTACATAGTATTTCTATTGTTTAGTGCAGAGATACAGCATGAAAAATGGGGCCCTTTGGCCCATTGAGTCCATGCTGACCATCGATCACGAATTCACACTAGTTCTGTATATTCCCACTTTCCCGTCCACTCCCCACTCACTAGGGGCAATTTAAAGGCCAATTAACCTACAAATGTGCACTCTTTGAGGTGTGGGAGGAGATGTGAACATCTGGAGCAAACCCATGCAGTCAAAGGGAGAACATGCAAACTCCATGCAGAGATCACCTAAAGTCAGGATTGAACACTCTTCTCTGGCACTGAGGCAGCAGCTCTGAGCTGTGCCACTATACTGCCCTACTTGTATTTGAGTTGAGGATTGTAGATGTGGCACTTGTTTCCACTTTTTTTAATGTGGAAAATATAATAATTTCAGATGATTGAACTGTTATATTTATTTGCCTTTCATTTTGATGGCCTCAATGGGCAATTTAATTTTGACCAAGTTTGTAAGTCTTCTTTATAACTCCAGAATGGTTTGAGCTTGCATCCCTTTATCTTTTGGTTGGGTGCACATTTGGAGGTACTGTCTGGCCACAGCTTCATGAGATGCAGTGAATATCAGCTGATGAGTAGTATTGCTATTTCAGCTTTGAACAATTCTGATGTCCTGTGGAAGGGGGGATTTATGCTGTGATTTAGAACGGAGGACAGTAAATAGGAAAGTGCAGAACATTCTATCTCTGGTTTGGTTTAATTTTTTCCCTGCAGTTGTAACTCATTCTGGAGCAAAGTTCAATTGGCCAAAAACTTTATTTGTTTTATTTGGAGAATGATGCTAATTTGCAGGTGACATATCGTAGGTTGATGAGACGGCTATCAACAGGAGAGGCAAGGGACTGCAGAAGCACTGCTGGAGTTAACCCAGCAGGCCAGACAGCATCCCCGAAAAATGTGGATGGGTGATATTTTGGGAACCTACTTCAGATTGAAGGACTGTCTGAAGAAAGGTCCTGACCAGAAACATCATCTATCTACGTTCTCCAGAGATGGTACTTGACTTGCTGAGTTACTTCAGCACTTTTTTCAATCAATAGGGTATGTTGAGTCAGATTTCCTGATGCATTCTCATTTCGCTTTACAGATGTGTGGTGCTTAACAATGTCCTATGTGTCTGAATTTCTAAAATACTATTTTGTGTAATTTCAGAAGTGCATATTGCTTTGAAATGTTCAGTTTACTTTTCTGTTTGTTGCATTCAAAGGTTTTCTGGTTCCTTAATGTTGTGATACTTTGTGATGATGTCATGGGGTTAGAGAAGTTCTAGTTTAGGTATGCAAGACCCTCATGATCCAGACAATTTTGTCAAACTAATCTGTAGAGATTTGTTGAAATCTTTTGGACCTGCTTGTATGTTTAGACTACTAGCTATTGTAAATGTGCTCCCTGTCCTATCAGGCTAGAAGTGCATTTATAAAATAATCTGAATTGTGTTAAGCTGGAAGGTCCATCAACTTTCAGTTGAGAGTTTGTAAGTCTATTTAATTTGTCTTTTGGTTAAGGATATGTCCTTCACCCAGGGATCATTTGTGGGTCTGGAGACTATTTGAAATGATTTGAGGACTGCATTGACTGTCTTAAGTCACAACAAATGTCTTGCATTTCCATTTATTAAAAAAATAGTCTATAGTATTATTTCTCTTCCTCCTTTCCTACCACTCAAATAATTCATTTCAGCCCTTTTGCCAGTTGTTTAAAATCAGGTTGATCTGTTTTTTAAATGTATTCATGAATCCTTGTATCCAGCACTCCATCACCCAGCTCTGTGTTGATTGCAATATATTTGCTTCATGGAGGCAAGAAGAGTGTGGAGGAATCATAATTGTTCTTCAATTACTGTTGTAGCAATGTTTAATTGCAGATATATTTAACATGGGTCTCGTGGACTTTGAAATCCAGTTCTTGACTTGGTGACTTGCTGTTTATCATTATGGTTCAAACATCCTGAAATGTCTCTAATTTGCTAATGCTTTAATAAACCTTTTTCAATTTGATATTTGTTCTGTTCCTCATTTGTTGTGCAGTAATTTTTAATTCTTCATGGTCTGAATCAACTTGAAGTGTTATTTTATACTCCAACTGAATTTCCACTTTGTATTGTGTTAGTTGTCTGAGTGATTGGAGTACAGGCTTTGCAGTCTGACTGGAAAAAGGTTTATCCTTATCAATAGATTAAAAACAATGTGTACTCTTGCACATAGAGATTTTGTTAAGCTGCAGTCTGGGTTGTGAATACAATCTTTTGTGACTGTCTAGAGAATCCAAGAATTGAAATTGTGGACAGGTTTGCAGGTTCCTCCTTCGCACATTAATTTTGTGTTTTATGCTAGAAAAAATGGGAAAATAATTAAATTTAAAGGATTTTCCCTATTCAAAATCAATGATTACTGGCTTATCAATAGCTCCAGAAAACTTTGACAGATTACATCTTGGGAGATGAAATAAATTTAGAGTTGCATACCAAAATAACTTTTAGTATCTATGGAAATGATTTTGTTGGAAGAATTTATTTAATGTAAATTTGAACGGTTTCCTGCCATAATTTGACCTTGGTGTATTTGTATGGATCTGTCCTACAATAGTTGTAATCACTCAGCTTAATGATCCGCAATGCCAGCAATTTCCAGCAAAATGTTATGGTCGAGATTTATTCTGCTGGTGTTTCCTTTCATTGAAGAAAACTATCCAGCAATCCTTGGCAAGGATTTCCTTTGCCTGAATTTTATGGTCAATAATAAGGAATCGGAGCACTAAAGGGGCTGTCCCACTTGGGCGACCTAATCTGCGAGTTTAGAAGAGTGTCTTAGACCTTCAAACTCGCAGCATGGTCGACACGTGGAGGTCCAATGAGGTCGCTGGAACTCTCCTTCATGCTTGAGGGAAGTTCCCGAATACTCGTGGCCTCAGCTAGGTCGCAGAAAATTTTTCCGCAAGTAAAATTTGGTCGGCATGGTTCTTTTTAACTCGTAGTGGAGTGGGGTCGCTATTTAGTTACAGGGTTCTTTTTAACTCGTAGTGCAGTGGAGTGGGGTCGCTATTTAGTTACAGGCAGTCGAGGGCAGCCGTAGGCAATCTCCTTCGCTGACCAGGCATTTTAATTGGCTTATTGGAGTTTTCAAGACCAAGGAAAACCTATGCCCGCTAAACTTTATTATACTTATTAAAAGTGTCTCCACTCCTTCTCCACGCCCTCCCCCCCCCCCCTTCTCCACGCCCCCCCCTCCCCTTCTCCACGCCCCCCCATCTTCTCCACTCCCCCCTCAACCCCCCACCCTCTCCACCCAGATAAAGCATAAAAAGAAGTTTGTGACGGAAATAGTAATAAACACCCAGACTGCCTTGAAAATTCAAAAATGTGATATTCTCAAGATTAGAATTTTAATATTATTGTATTATATGCTGTAAATCCGTAACAGATGGGTAAATAAATTACAATTTCTAGCAATAGACCAAGTCTTTATGGAGAAGATCAGTTGCTAGCTGGTACATTGGCATATCATAATCAGTAGCATCATCATACTCCTCAGAATGTAACCAATAAGCAACTCTGTACACCTTGTTTTTCCTCAACTTTTCAATTTTGGCATTGTAAACTACAAGTTTTTCCTTTTCAAACCATGCATGACATGCCTTTCTGCCCACTACTTTCTCATTAAGAATGGCCTGTAGATTCCATTTCTTAAGAAAAGGATAATTTTTTTTAAATAGCCGAAGTATCCAAATAACAAACTAATCCCATTCACACAAGAATTCACAACATAACATGATTTTTAAATCTCACTGTCATGAATTTATATGCCAGATGGAAGGAATTTAATGTTTAATTCCCATAAATTAATCCAGAAACATCTACTCAAATGAATCAAAATTATTGTTTTTTGTACAATACATGTGACTCAAACTGTTGTGAATATTTAGTTTAAAAATAATGATAATGGAGAGAGAATAACACAAAATATAAACAATTTAGACAGTTTATGAATGTCCAAAAAAAATGGGCATTTTAATCATCTTGCTTCTGTAACGCGATCGATTGAAACGTTGCATTTGCGGTGAATTTGAACCCCATAACAGCAGGAAAGACACTGGCGGTTCATATGGGGCCCAAATAACATTTTCGCAACGTAAAATTAGATTAAAGCCATCCCAAGAAACAGATTATATGTAAAACTAGACTAAGTGGGACTATGACCCATGTTCACACGGGAGGGCTGGTCCGCCGACGCAATATTCCACCTCTCCACCAATTCCAATATTGGTGGCCAGTGGGGGGGGGGGGGGGGGCTTTCTGGAGTGCTGGTATGGGTTCTTGGGGTGGCAGCTCAGTCCCTCAAGCCTGATCTGCTGGCAGCTAACTCACGGCTGGTGGGCTGGCAGTTGACTCATGACTATTCCTTGAAATTCCATTTCAAGCAGGGTGCAAGGCCACCAAATTCAAATCCATGTTGCTACCATTTCAAGCAGGGTGCAAGGCCACCAAATTCAAGTGCAGTTTCTTACCACTATGAGCAGGGTGCAAGGCCACCGAATTCAAGTGCAGTTTCCAACCACTTCTAGCAGGGTGCAAGGCCACCGAATTCAAGTGCAGTTTCATACCACTTCAAGCTGGATCCATGACCACCAAATTCAAGTGCAGTTTCATACCACTTTCAGCAGGGTGCAAGGCCACCAAATTCAGTGCAGTTTCATACCACTTCAAGCAGGATGCAAGGCCGCCAAATTGAAGTGCAGTTTCATTCCACTTCAAGCAGGGTCGAAGGCCACCAAATTCAAATGCAGCTTCATACCATTTCATGCAGGGTGAAACCACCATAAAACCACACAAAACACCAAACTCACAGTTCAGTAGACATTCAGTGTGTTCAGTTGATTCACAGCTCAGACAGTGAGTCATGACCTCTCCCTCCCCCATCTTGCAGAGACTGAGTCACACCCACACTTTCAGATTTTATAACCCAACCCCCTCCCACTGGAAAAGGTGTGGCTTTCAAGGCATGATTGACAGGAGAGAGATTCTCAACATTTTTTAAACATTAATAACACTTTTATTTTCCATTGATCGGAAGAATTCTCTGCACCTGCTCAGCGGAGGGGGGACTGAGTAAGATGGCCAAAAATCACAGCCGTAAATGGTAGCATTTTATCTTAAATTAATATACAGTGCAAACAGGAAGCAAGTGCATTTGCAGTAGTGCCTTTTAACTTCAAGCCAAAGTACCCAAGCCGCCATTTGCAGTAAGTAGTGCCTTTCAACTTCAAGCCAAATCACCCTCCACCATTTGCAGTAATTAGTGCCTTTCAACTTCAAGCCAAAGCACCCAAGGCACCATGTGCAGTAAGTAGTGCCTTTCAACTTCAAGCCAAAGCTCCCAAGCCACCATTTGCAGTAAGTAATGCCTTTCAACTTCAAGCCAAAACATCCAGGCCACCATTTGCAGTAAGTAGTGCCGTTCAACTTCAAGCCAAAGCATCCAAACAACCATTTGCAGGTAGTGCCTTTTACTTCAAACAAACCATATTTTCATTTTCAAACCACATTAAGGGTACTCACAGTTGTGTAGACATTTGTCCAGTGTTATTCAGAGCTCATAGAGACGTGACCCTTGGCTTCATCCATCTTGCAGAGAGTGAGTGAGTCACACCACTTCCTGGTTTTATAGTCCCTCCCCCTCCCTCCAGCAGGTGCAGCAGAGAGAATGGTGATTTTTTCAAACTTCAAGCCAAAGCTCCCAAGCCACCATTTGCAGTAAATAGTGCAATTCAACTTCAAGCCAAAGCACATAAGCCACCATTTGCAGTAAGTAGTGCCTTTCAACTTCAAGCAAAACACCCAAGCCACCATTTGCAGTAAGTAGTGCCTTTCAACTTCAAGCAAATCACCCACCACCATTTGCAGTAAGTAGTGCCTTTCAATTTCAAGCCAAAGCTCCCAAGCCACCATTTGCAGTGCCTTTCAAATTCAAGCCAATACATACAGGCCACTATTTGCAGTAAGTAGTGCCTTTCAACTTTAAACCAAAGCTCCAAACCACCATTTGCAGTAAATGGTGCAATTCAACTTCAAGGCAAAACACCCAAGCCATCATTTGCAGTAAGTAGTGCCTTTCAACTTCAAGCAAAGCACCCAAGCCACCATTTGCAGTAAGTAGTGCCTGTCAACCTCAAGCCAAAGCACCCAAGCCACCATTTGCAGTAAGTAGTGCCTTTCAACTTCAAGCAAAGCACCCAAGCCACCATTTGCAGTAAGTAGTGACTTTCAACTTCAAGCCAGAGCACCCAAGTCACCCTTTGCAGTAAGTAGTGCCTTTCAACTTCAAGCCAAAGCACCCAAGCCACCATTTGCAGTAAGTAGTGCCTTTCAACTTCAAGCCAAAGCACCCAAGCCACCATTTGCAGTAAGTAGTGCCTTTCAACTTCAAGCCAAAGCACCCAAGCCACCATTTGCAGTAAGTAGTGCTTCAACTTCAAGCAAATCGCCTGACACCATTTGCAGTAAATAGTGCCTTTCAACTTCAAGCCAAAGCACCCAAGTCACCATTTGCAGTAAGTAGTGCCTTTCAACTTCAAGCCAAAGCACCCAAGTCACCATTTGCAGTAAGTAGTGCCTTTCAACGTCATGCCACCATTTGCAGTAAGTAGTGCCTTTCAACTTCAAGCCAAAGCACCCAAGCCACCATTTGCAGTAAGAAGTGCCTTTCAACTTCAAGCCAAAACACCCAAGCCACCATTTGCAGTAAGTAGTGCCTTTCAACTTCAAGCCAAAGCACCCAAACAACTATTTGCAGACAGTGCCTTTTACATCAAACAAACCATATTTTCATTTTCGAACCACATTAAGGGTACTCACAGTTGTGTAGACATTTGTTCAGTGTTATTCAGAGCTCAGAGAGACGTGACCCTTGGCTTCATCCATCTTGCATAGACTAAGTGAGGCACACCACTTTCTGGTTTTACAGTCCCTCCCCCTCCCTCCAGCAGGGGCAGCAGAGGGAATGGTGAATTTTTTAAAAACATTAATATCTCTCTGATTTTTCATCGATGGGAAAAATCCTCCGCACCCGTAAGGCGGAGAGGGGCTCTGAGCGAGGTGGCCAAAAATGACGGCCGTAGGGGACGGCGTTCTGTCGGAAATCGCAGCACAGTGGGTCAAATTGGTCAAGATCAGAGATTTAGTAATATAGATAAACGACTTGCCCTTTGTTTTGTCCCATTCTTGTGATCGGTCACGTTGTAGGTATTGAGGGCGTTAGAAGTCGTTTTTTATTTTAATCTAATTATTAAATGGTCTAGCGATTTAAAATAAATAAATAATTTTTTTAAGAAGGTTCGGGAACGGAAGTCCGATCGATTTTTCTTCAGCAGTTAGCAGCCCGAGGAAATCCCTCTCCGGTAGTACAAAACTGGATTTTAATCCGGCCCTCACCCCCTCAAAGGCGCCAAAGTCGCACGCACGGCCAGTGGCAGAACTGCAGCGCAGCTGAAGGTAAGTTTTGTAACATCGTTAGATTAGGTCGCCCAAGTTGGGCATCCCCTTTATTGAACATGGCAAGCAACCAATTGCCTCAAAGAGTTCTCGTGTAGCAACCGTGATTCATCAGTCATAATTATTTATTCAGCACAGAACAGGCACTTCAACCTATCTTGTGCATGTCAACCAAGGTTTCTTCCTGCTGTAGTACCATTTAGCCCATGTGTCTCTAACTTAAACATGTCAAGTGTCTTTTGAACACTGTCATTGTACCTTCTGTCATAGTGTGTGTGACCATCTGACCATGGGACAAGGATCATGACCATCCAACTTACCACGCCTCTTGTGACTTTTAAACTCCTACGGTACCTCTTTTGCGTCGCCATTTAACTGCAGGGAAAATGGTCACAGTGTATCCATTCTCTCCTTGTAACTCAATGATTCAATGATACTTTGCCACATGTACCTAGGTACATTGAAATGCTTTCTCTTGCATACAACACAGCCACAAACCTCACCCGTACCTCAGACCTCAATGCAGCAGTACACAAAGATTGCTATGTTTTGGTGCTGACAAAGTTACAAAAGACCTTTGTAAAGTGACAAGCCTGTTAGTTCCAGCAACATCTTCAAATCTTTTCTGCATCCTCTAGCAACTTATCACATGCTACAATATGGCAACCACAATATTCCAGTGGCAGTCTCTCAACTCTTTAATTCAATGCCCTGTCCGATGAAGACATGTATCATATGCCACCGTGTCCATCTGTGCTGCCACAGTCGGGGAGCTATGTATAAGTACCCCTAAGTCAATATTCTATAATGTCCTGTCATTATATCCCCAGTGTCCTGTCATTCATTGCATATGTACTGCCCGGCTTTAACTGTCCAAAATGTATAACTTCACACTTGTCAATGTTAAATTACAGCTGCAATTCCTTGGCCCACTTTCTCAGTTGATCTTTATCCTATTATAACCTTTGACCACCTTCACTGGTCAATACCCCACCAATTTTGGTGTAATTGTTAACAATCATGTTATCCACATTCTCAGTCAAATCCTTGCATGCTTTGCAAATAAGTGGACCCAGTTCCTATCCCTGTGGCACACCACTAGCCATACATTTCCAATCTGCAAACACAACAGCCTGTCTGGTCTTTTTATTTGTTTGCTGTTTTGGTCTGTGTTTACTTGTATGTTTTTAGTGTACCTTTAGTTTTTGTATTATGTGGGGCGTGGGAACCTCTTTTATCTCTTTCCTCGACGGAGATGTGACTTTTCATGGTATCTCCGTCTGCACTGCGGCTTTAACGTCGTGGAGCTGGCGGTCCCTTTGTTGGGGATTGGTTGTGAGAGCCCGAATCGTGGGAGCTTTGACCGCCCTGATCGCGGGAAAAAAGGAAGAAAGAAGGTATAAGTTATTTGCCTTCCATCACAGAGGGGAATGTGAGGTCACCGACATAACAAGATGGACGTGCTGCTTGTACTGCTGAGGGAGTGCCGTGAGTGCAGTGGTCTCAGAGTCTAGTGGGAGTGTGACGGTATTCTGAATGTTCGGTGGACAGGGGCTGCAGAGAGAGTGAGAGCAGTCGGTACAACTCTGGTCACATCACGGTGAAGGAGCGTGTGTGTGTGTGGCCATGGACATTGGACTGATGGTTTTGGGTCTCCACTTAGTGTGCCCTGGGGATTCTCACACGCCGTTGTGGTGGCTGTTTAAGTCTATGTGCCATTTTTATGTGGTTACGTATCCTGGTGCTTTTTTGTGTGACTTGTTGGCAAATAAAATTCCTTGTATATTTACATACTTGGCTAATAAATTAATTATAATTACAAACCCTTGCCCTGCAGGGTAAATACAATTTTGTATGCAATTGGCTAGCTCACTGTGGAACCCATACACCAGGGCTCGAAATTAACGGTTGCCCGGGTGCCAATGGCAACTTACAGTCCCGCCGGGCAAACTAAAAGCCATGCCATTTTGCCCGGCTTGGCAAGCAACCGGGCCACCCACCCGCCGTCCGGGTCTCCGCTCGGCGCTAGCTCTCGGCTCTCGGCAATAACTCCCGGCTCTCGGCACTAGCTCCCGGCTCTAGCTCTCGGGTCTCCGCTCGGCTCTAGCTCTCGGGTCTGCGCTCGGCCTTCACTCTCGGCTCGGGCCTTGGGTCTCCGCTCGGCACGGCCGGCCGCCGAGCACATCATTGGTCGTCGTCACGGCAACTGGTCGGCGTCGGCCACTTTCTCCCTCCCTTTGCATTGTGGGAGCTCTGGCCGCCATTGCTGTCCGGTCTCTGCCTCACCGCGACCGCTGAAAAACAACGCAGAATCACTCCCTGGAGCTGCAGTAACTCCCTGGAGTAACTCTTGCTTCTTGGTTTCCTGATCCTCCAAAATTATTCCAAATGGAATTTAAATTGGTGGACCCACCACCACCAAACTCCAAACTCTGCAAAATAACAGCCTATTGCATTTTATCTGTTTATTTATTGTGTATAGATATGGTCGATAGTATATAGACACACTGAAACTTTATCTCCTATTCTGTATTATGTTTACATATTCTGTTGTGCTGCAGCAAGCAAGAATTTCATTGCCCTATCTGGGACACATGACAATAAAACTCTCTTGACTCTTGACTTGGACTTAAGCAAAAAAGGGTTCTTGGGGAAAAAAAGCTACCTTATATTTAGTTGCGTCTGGTTGGTAACTATGGTAGGGTGAAGACTATTCCATGCTTTAATTGTGCAGGGGAACTCCATGGAGCAGCCAGCATCTCTGGATAGAAAAAATTGGGTGACGTTTCGGGTAGAAACCCTTTTTTACATTTCCTCTGGTTTTAGTGGTTTTAGTTTAATTTAAAGATACAGTGTGGAAACAGGCCCTTCGGCCCACACCGACCACCGATCACCCGTACTTTAGTTCTATCCCACACATCAGCGACGTAAGTCAAGAGTGTTTTATTCTCTCACGTCCCAGTTAGAACAATGAAATCCTTACTTGCAGCAGCACAACAGAATATGTAAACATAGTACTCTGTAAACAATGTTATAAACGAGAAAGCAAAACTCCATACAGACTGCACCCATATTCAGGATCAATTCCAGGTCTCTGGCAATTTTAGGCAGCAACTTTATGGCCAATGTACTGCCCCAATTGCCTTGAACTGAATTAAAACATACAGTAGCTGTAAAGGGGGACATAGCGTCACTTAGAGATTTAAGACTGAAAATGGATAGTTTCTTTTTTTTTAGTAACCAAAGTTATCAACGTATAATTTTTTGTGGGTTGGAAAATAAAATATAGTGACACAGCTGGTGGACTTGCTGCCTCACACGCCAGAGATCTGTGTTCGATCCTGTTCTCGGGCACTGTCTGTGTTGAATTTGCACATTCTCCCTGCAAGCGTGTGGGTTTCCTCCCACATCCCAAAGACGCATTGGCTTTGTAGGTTAACTTGTCTCTGTAAAATTGCCCCTAATGTGCAGGGAGTGGGTGAGGAAAGTGGGATAACAGAACTTGCGTGAATGGGTAGACGAAAATGTTGGAGAAACTCAGCGGGTGAGGCAGCATCTATGGAGCGAAGGAAATGGGGTGCGTTTCTGGTCGAGTCCCTTCTTCAGACTGATGTCGGGAGGGGTGGGGGGCGGGAAAAAGAAAGGAAGAGGCGGAGACAGTAGGCTGTGGAATGGGAGGGGAAGGAGGGACAAAGCAAGGACTACCTGAAATTGGAGAAGCCAATGTTCATACCGCTGGGGTGTAAACTACCCAAGCACAATATGAGGTGCTGTTACTCTGGCCATGGAGGAGGCCCAGGACAGAAAGGTCAGATTCCGAATGGGAGGGGGAGTTGAAGTGCTGAGCCACCAGGAGATCAGGTTGGTTATTGCGAACTGAGTGGAGGTGTTGTGCGAAGTGATCGCCAAGCGTGCGCTTGGTCTCACCGAGGTTGATCATACGCTGTATAACCATATTTTGTTTGGAAGTGGAAAGAGATAATAGAAATTGCATTCATTGCAACGTGTAAAAAGAGATGAGTATTGTAATTTTGCTGCATGTCGTTGTGGTATATATCATGTCTTGCTTGGTGAATATGTTTAGTTTGTGACTTTATTTGAATGCTTCATTGACCATAATTCCGACTGGTAACTACGCACTTCGTCCGAACACATTATCGCACGCGTCATGCAAGCCGTTTTAAATGACCACCTAAACTGTGATTTGGCAACCTAATAAAAGCTGCCGAGGTTGCCCGGCTGGCAACAGGGAAAAAAAGTTAAGCGAGAGCCCTGTACATTAACCTCCAGACCAGCCTATACCACGCAGGACCATGTCAATAGTCTTGCTAAAGTCCATGTCGACAATCTCTACTGCTCTGCCCCTAATCTTCTTAGTTGCCTCTTCAAAAAAAAAGGCAGTGTAATTCTTGAGACAAAGTTTACCCAGCACCAGCTAATTATTCCTAATCAGTCCCTGCCTTTTCAAATGCAGATAGTCATACAGTAGTTACACAGCACAAACTGTTTAATTTCAGCATCTACTTTAATAACGATGGAATTTTGAAATTGCAATTCATACTTCTGTTGAGGGGTCAGAGTTGAACCTTATTAAAAGGTTTGGTATACTTATAAAACCTGTGAATAACTTTAAGGAGCTTTGTTTTGTATGTGCACAGAACTACATTGCACTTAAAAGCGCAAAATTTTTCCTTTTTGCAGACCAATCTCCCTATTTTTAAGATGAAAGATTCGTGCGTGCGCAGACGATACAGCGACTTTGAATGGTTAAAAAGTGAATTGGAGCGAGACAGCAAGGTAAATGACACTGGAAAGATTTGGCTTTAGACCCATCTATTGGTTTCTAAATCTCAATGGCTTACTCATTTGAACTCTATTTACATTGTAATCATCAACTTTTTAAACACTACTATCCACTTCCAATAAAATTGGTATAAATGCAGTTAATTTGAAAACCAATTTACAAATTTGGTGCGTTTTAATTAAGATATTGTATAGATGAGTGCAATTTTACAACCATGACTAATATTAAGACCATGCCTTGAACAGTGGCATTTGAGAAGACTTTTGCTAACTATTACATTTTGTGATTGTCCAGTGACCACTTGGTGAATTTACTCCATAGAGCTGCATCTAGCTATTAAAGGATCACTTGATTATTTTACAGGAGCATCTGCTTCAAGATGACAGTCTACAATATGTGACTGTCTTTCATTGCCATGGCAATATAAATACGGTTGAAGTGAGCAATGCTATAGTTTTGATCTGGAGCTCCCTAGTCAAGTCAAGTCAAGTCACATTTATTTATATAGCACATTTAAAAAAACAACTCTCGTTGGCCAAAGTGCTTTACATTTGTTATAAGAATAGTATAAACAAACAAACTACATACATATATACATATAGCCCTCGCTCAGTGGACGTCAGGAAATGCTTGGGAGTATAGATAAGATTTTAGTCTTGACTTAAAAGAGTCGATGGAGGGGGCAGTTCTGATGGGAAGGGGGATGCTGTTCCACAGCCCCTAAGCTTATGCCTACGCGGTTGGATATTTGACCTTTGTAGGCTTATTTGTATTTGTTGGCTTATGCCTACACTGCATTGGATATTTGACCTTTTGTCAGAATAGGGACATTAGAACAGTTTAGTTGACAAGGTGATGATTATAAAGCACTGAAGGATTTGCCAATATTTCAGATTATTGCCTTAAATTTCTGCATATTTAATTTTCTAATTTGTACCAGGAATGTGGGAAACAATTTATTTTAAAGTTTGACTTTGTCTGAACTGGCTTTTATATTTATGTAAATTAAAAAATTGTTGTGTCTAATATTTATTTGCTGCAGATTGTTGTGCCACCATTACCCGGAAAAGCTTTGAAACGACAGCTTCCGTTTAGAATGGATGAAGGAATTTTTGAAGAGTCTTTTATTGAAGAAAGAAGAGTTGGATTAGAACAATTCATTAACAAGTAAATTTATTGACTAATTTTGCCAATTAGAAATCCTAAAATTTGTGTGAAGTGAAACTGAAACAATAAACCAGTGTTTATGCCCATCACTAATTACCTTCAAAGACACTTGAGTCTTTTGATTTGCTGCAGTCTTTCAGGAGACAGTACTGAATGAGGAGTTTTAGTATTTGGACTCTGAATCCGAAGGAACAGTGATATTTCCAAATTGGGTTGTTTGATTTGGAGGAAATCATGCAAGTAATTTTGGGCATATATCTGAGTGTGCTCGTAGATTTTGGCAGGTCTAACCAAGGCACATATTTAATACGGTCATAAATGATAGAATTAATGAATGAATGCTTTATTGTTGCATGCGACAAGTTACAGTGAAATTCTTTACTTGCAAAGTATCCGTGCCAGGTCCCCCTTTGTTCTCACCCCCCACCCCCTCTGTACACCCCCTGCTCCTACGGTAGTCCCCCACTGTTCCTCTCCTCCACTGTTCCTCTGTACACCCTCTCTTTTATCTTCCCCGATGGCAGCATCCTCACCTCCACATGGTCCATTCTCGTCTGTCGGTCTCCACCCTCATTGACTGCCGCACTCCCCACTATCGCTGCCTGGTCCTCAGCAGATGTCTCCGTGGTGCCGACCCAGGCACCGAGGTGGAGCTTCTCGGCGGCATTCCGGGAAGCATCTGTGAGCAGAATTAGACCATCCGGTCTACTCCACAATTCAATCTCCCTCCTAACCCCATTCTTCTGCCGTCTCCTCATAACCCCTGACACCCGTACAAATCAAATAGTTGCAGTGCATTTTGTGGGCTATACATGCTGAATGCTATTGGTGGCCTGTGTGAATTCTTGGGCTGGTGAATAGGATGCCAGTCACGAAGCTGTTTTAATGTTGAGCTTCTCTAATGTTGGAGCTGCACTTGTCCAGGCAAGTGGATAATATTTTCTTAGTTTAGAGATACAGTGCGGAAACAGGCTCTTCGGCCCACCGGGACCGCGCCGACCAGCGATCCCTGCACATTAACACTATCCTACACCCACTAGAGACAATTTTTCCATTCACCAAGCCAATTAACCTACAAACCTGTACGTCTTTGGAGTGTGGGAGGAATCCGAAGATCTCAGAGAAAACCCACGTACAGACAGCACCCTTGGTCGGTACCCATGGGTCTCCAAGGCTGCATTTGTGTATGGCTGCAACTCTACCGCTGTACCACCGTGACTGCCCTTCTGTCTCATTCCTCCCTTGAAATTGATAGAACTGTTTTGCCTTGCCAAAAGACGCGTCACTTGGTGCATGATGTTTATGGTCTTGTGTGACCACAGGGCACTAATAATTTTTAATAATTGTGGCACCAGGTATTTGTGGGCTTTGTTTCTGTGAAAGTACAGGCATGTATTGGATGCGGAAAAAGTCTGAAGAAGTGTCTCGACCCGAAACGTCACCCATTCCTTCTCTGCAGAGATGTTGCCTGTCCTGCTGAGTTTCTCTGGCATTTTGTGTCTACCATGCATTAGAAGCTTCTTGGTGACTTATAACAAATTTCATTTTAAAAAAGATATTTGAAATCGGATGGGTTTGCCTGTAACAATTGATATGATATTGCAACGTTACGTCGCTTTGATCATTGTAATACCAAAAACCTAGAATTAGCAGCAATTGGATTATATGTTTCAGAAGTAGTCATTAGACTTAAGTACCGTATTTCCCGGCAATGAAGACGCACCTGCGTCGAAGACGTGCCCCCATTTTGAGTTGCTAAATTTTAACAAAAGGCTGACGGGCCATAGAATTTCTCACGCTCAAAAATAAATAAAAATAAAATAAAGAGTAACAATTCAATTTGTCCAAGGCTTCCAGATCTTCACCATTCTGAATGACTGAGTGGGTGGGGGTGGAGGGTGACGGCAGGTGGAGAAAAACAAGTTGAATCAGTTGTGATCTTAAGACAATACTAGTTCAAGGGACCAATGCAGTCCGTCTGTCTTTTTTTTCCTTTTTGTCCTGTTAAGTGGATGTCTTGGTTTTAGTTTTTATATTATTTTTAGCTGTATACATGTGGGGTGGGGAAAACTTTTTAATCTCTTCCCTGTACGGGGTCCCGACTTTTTTCTTGTCGAGTCTCCGTTGTCGTTGGGCCTAACATCGTGGGACCTGCGGCCTCCAACCGGAATCGACCTGGGTTTAAATCGACCGGGAACGGGACCTTACATTGCCCGGCGCGGCTTAAACGGCCGAGGGACTTACCATCGCCCACCGGGGGGGGCTCTAACATCAGGAGCCTCGATCGGCTCGATGCAGCAGTTTGGCTGCTTGACTGCGGGAGAGGAATGGGCACAGAGAACGGGGAAGAGATAAGACTTTTGCCTTCCAGCACAGTGATTGGGGATTCACTGTGATGGATGTTTGTGTGGAATTGTGTAATTGTGTGTTTTTGTTTTTTTGTTTGTGTTATGACTGCAGAAACTTAATTTCATTTGAACTTATGTTCAATTGACAATAAACTATTCTGATTCTGAATTGAGGTTACTCGCGCTGACACAGGAGTAAGCTCCACCGCCCACTGTCCTGTTATCCATCGCCTGCTGACCCGCTCCGCTCTATGATTTTTGCTATTGAAAGACACGGACAGGACAGTGAATGCCATGCTGTGTCACCCAGCACAGCAAGTGAGGCCATGTCCTGCTCCCTGCGGCAGTTGGAATTTAAGGATTTGCAGGAAGCGGCTGACATGAGCGAGGCCGGCGAGACGGAGCTGAGGTGGCGGCCAGTTCCGCTGTCTGGTCCCGGCAGCCGCTCGCAGTCACTCGAGCTACTTTCCTCCCCGGCCACAATGCAGTGGCTCTGCGCCCGTAGCGCCGCAGCAGCGGTGAGTGAGTTGTTGGTATGATCCCCGACACCCTCCTTCTCAATACTCCTGCCCATGCTGACCCGGGCCAGACTCCCCACACGCTGGAAAATAACTCTTTCCCCCCCCACCAGCGGGGCTGTACTTTTACTGCAACTTCGCACTTTACAACCACTTCCCATCAGCTGCCAGCAATGAGGGATAGATTCAAGAGGGTTTATTGTCATGTGTCCCAGATAGGACAATGAAATTCTTGCTTTGCTTCAGCACAACAGAATATAGTAGGCATGAATAATACAGAACAGATCAGTGTGTCCATATACCATTATATAAATATATACATATGAATAAATAAATAGATAAAGTGCAAATAAACAGATAATCGGCTATGAATGTTCAGAGTTTTGTATGAGTTGAGTTTAATAGCCTGATGGCTGTGGGGAAGTAACTATTCCTGAACCTGGAAGTTGCAGTCTTCAGGCTCCTGTAACTTCTACCTGAAGGTAGCGGGGAGATGAGCGTGTGGCCAGGATGGTGTGGGTCCTTGATGATGCTGCCAGCCTGTTTGAGGCAGCGACTGCGATAGATCCCTTCAATGGTAGGGAGGTCAGAGCCGATGATTGACTGGGCAGTGTTTACTACTTTTTGTAGTCTTTTCTGCTCCTGGGCACTCAAGTTGCCGAACCAAGCCACGATGCAACCAGTCAGCATGCTCTCTACTGTGCACCTGTAGAAGTTTGGGAGAGTCCTCCTTGACATACCAACTCTCCGTAATCTTCTCAGGAAGTAGAGGCACTGATGTGCTTTCTTTATAATTGCATCAGTGTTCTCGGACCAGGAGAGATCTTCAGAGATGTGCACGCCCAAGAATTTGAAGTTCTTGACCCTTTCCACCATCGACCCGTCGATACATCAACATCGTTCTTGATGTTGCTGTACTGAGGGATAGCCAAGTCTATCTTTCTTGGCTAACAACCTAACCTTTGGTCTCCAAGACGCAGGTAAATTTCCGTGCCATATTTTTGGGTAAAAAATAGCGTCTTCATTGCTAGGAAATAGCGTAGTTGCGTTGTGACAACGGCAAGATACATTTACAGGTTGTGTTGGAAGTGAGTTCTTGCATGAGGTTGATTGTAGGATATTCTATAATTTAAATAAGTGTCATGATGGATTTAAAAGGGAATTTTAAAAAAATTAAACTGGGTAAAATGCAGGGTTGGTTTCAATGGGGAAAAGATAAACTTGGCATATGGCATGAAATTCTGTAAAAGTAAATGTGTCTCTGGGCTAAATACAAAGAGGTTTCTGTATTCATAGGGAGACAAATTAGTGGTTATGATCTGTGTTCAACCAAGTTTGTAAAGCTGAGTAGCCTACTCCTAATTCATAATTCACATTGCTTAATTTTTTTTTTAGAATTGCAGGTCATCCACTGGCCCAGAATGAACGCTGCCTCCACATGTTCTTGCAAGACGAATGCATCGATAGGAATTATGTACCTGGCAAAGTACGTCAATAGGTCAGCTGGGTGCTTTGACTTCTTCCAACCACCCCACTTATAGTGAATTACACTTTTACACAAATTGTATTCATTTGTAATCACTGGTCTTGACTTAAACAATTCAAAATAACACCTATGATTTCATTTTTTTTAAAACCTTGTACTTTCCCAAGTTCTTACAAATAAGTGTAGGCCCTGTAGTTTGGGACTCTTGCTCATGGTTTCACCTGAGCTGTAAACTTCAGATTATTGAGGCTTCCCATTTCCCATCTGTTACATTTTCTACCAAGTCCATGGTTTCTGTTGAATGAAATGACCCCATTGAAGTTCAATTCACAGATCACATGGGTGTTAAATAGACGTTATAGGTTTTATAAGGCTTGATTTGAATAAAATAGTTGTTCATATTGTACCCTGTTAAACTTGTGTGCCCTGTGAAATGTTTGCTATTTTCAATATTGCTGGAGAACAGTTTGCTGAAGAATCCAAGGTCTTTTTCTGAAGATTTTATTTTCAAGGTAACTTGGTAGACTCCACTGATCTCGAGTATATATTCTCCAATTTCCCTCACCAACGTTTTCTGTCGTGATGCACTTAATAGTTTTGTATGGAGTTGTAAAGGGTCCTCTTGGAACAGATTGCAAACTGTTAACTGCCTGTGCCCACAAGATGTTTGCCGTAATTGTTTGCGGCTTGGCCCTTGCCTATCAATAACATTTGTTAATTTGTACATTACAAAACTACTTTATCAGAAGGTTAATATGTTCTAACATATCCTTGAACATTATTTATCTTGGTCCCTTTCAGCCCAAAACAAGTTCTGGGAAATAGTACCTTGTCTGAGATTTAAGGATTTTAAGTATCAGATGTGCTGCAATTTTTTTGTGTAATTGGTGAGTGTTACACATTGAAAAATGTACATAAGCTGTATATGAGCCTTGAGGTACAACTTCAACATCTTGGGAAATTACATTGTTTGGTAACTTCTCAATCAAAGTGACTTAACAAATATTCTAATACCACTTGTTTAAACACTCCAAAGTGTTTAAAAACATTCCGGGCTTGAAGTAATTGAAGACTACTGGAAGTATGCCTGATGTTGGCAAGAAAGTCTGAGAAATGGTTGTGAAATCTAACTTTTGATTCATACCATTGACTCCAAAGTGCATCAGTTTGATTTCTGGTTTCTCTTCCAAAATTGGTGCTCTTTCCTTGATTGCACTCCCACATTTTTTCTTTGTTTAAACCAGGAAAGTATAAAGCACATTAAAGAAAGTTCAACTTCTGCACAGACTATTCTTAATATAAAAATTGAGGGTGGTTGCAGTTGGTTTGAGATGGTTTAAAGCTTTTCTTTCTTCTAGTACATGATGTGAATGAATGCTTAAGCAATATACTGGTACAATGTGCTTTTAATTCTGAAGCCCTGCAAAAGAAACACGGACACCTCCTTAAATATCCATCGCCTATTGATTACTGGCTTTATTTAAAACTGAGCAGTCCTGTGGCCTTGTGATACACTTGTTTAACTTTGGAGACCCCGGTAAATTAAAATGGTATGTGGGCTATTTATCCAGTTAATTTCTTTGCCTATTGCAATTCAAGTCGAGTGTTTTAAACTGCAATACTAGTTTATAAATTGTACAAAGTTATTGGTGGGGTGGGCTTGGTGGGTGCTCGTGTTAATTGCAGTCAATACCCTACTATTAAACTGCCAATTTTTTTTATTCCTACCTCTATACCCCACCCCTAAAATCCAGATTCTTTGTAAGTGGACTTCTAAAGACTAATAGGGAAGCAAATGTGAGTCACCTGCAGCGCTTTGGATGGAAAGGCTGTTGACCTGAAGACAATTACAGTTGTTAGTCTCAATGTTAATCTGCTGCCCTGCTGTCTTGTTGCTCTTTCATCTTTTCTGACCTTAATTTGTTCTTCTATCCTGTTTACTGCTTGTACTCGATACTTGTGCATCAACGTTTTTGCTGTAGCGATCTTTAGCAATACCATTTGTATTCCTGCCATTTTGAATTGAGGAACAGTTGTTTTTTTAATTTCAACAGTTATCGAAGGAAAGGTTTAACAAATGGGGTGGGACATGAGGAAAGTCTTCAAATATTTATCAGCCAAGGCAGTTCAGTGACCTAATTGATGCTGATTTACTTTGAAATGGGCCCTCTATTTTGGACGTATTCATAACATTTGAAATTGCCTTTTGTTGTGGGAAGCTTGTTTTTTCCTTGTGGATTGTAATGTGTGAAGCCTGTTATTTCATGGTCCAATTGCAAATACTTCTATCAATATTTGCCCCAGCTTGGGGGATAACCCATTATTAAGACCTTGGTGTTTACAATGTTTCCGCATGTAGACCCAAAAGTGAAAATAGAGTGTTGCCACGGTTGGTTTGGAGCAATGAATGAACCTGAAGGCCAAGGAGGCAGACCAAGCTGCTGGCAAATTGGAGATTGCTGAAATGCAGTGACCTATGTATAGCCTGGAGCTTTCCTGTTTCACCAGGGTGAAGGGAGGAGTGAAGAAAACCATTCACTATATTTTTGGTTCATTGAGTTGGAGATGTGCATAATATTTTGGGACCAAATGGATTTGGGATATCCAGTTTCTTAGCTGGGTGTGGAATAGTAATTGAAACAAATGCACTAATACATTGGGACTGTTCAGTTTATACTTCTGGGAATACTGAACTAGATGTATAACTCTGTATCCTATCTATGAATGGGTATGTACAATATGCTCTGCACTTGAAGATTGATTCTCTCGGTGTAGGGGTGATGCTCTAGGAGAATCTTTGCCAAAGATCATTGCAAAATGCAATCTGTCTCTCCCTCCAGAAACCAGAAATGAATCTGATTTTTGTTTAGTGGATAAACTGGCATAAGGAGCTGACAGTTGAATCTTGTATTCAGCATTGTTGCCAATAATGTGTCCTCCTGACCTATTCGACACTTAAAGCAGAGTTTTCTGTAAATTCACTTTGTACTATTACATTGGTTTTATTTAGATGCCTTTTGTGTGTCACTGAGAAAGGATTACTCTTACTATGTTAAGCAGCTTTCTCTTGAACTAACAGATGTGTCCACTTATTGCATTCATAATAAACCACTGTAAAAATCACTATTTGTGTCGGGCTTTATTTTTGTTATGCATGAATTAACGTAATGTAATTTTCTTGATGATAACCATCGTTTTGAGTTGCAACTGAATTGCCTTATTCTGCTCCTAGAACATGAACGTATGAACAATTTAGCAATGATTGCCAGCATTTGGGGTTGGGCTAATTGCCCCTCCCGTCAAAAAATGTGTCATTAATTCTTAAATTTGAATCTCAATATTGTTTGGATATAATGTTGCATAATAATATAATGGTTTGGTTGATTCCATGGCATTTGTGCATTTAATCTGCTGACCTTTGGGAATTTTAATGTGGTGCAGCAGTATAATTTTCAGGTAAACCCAGTAAGCTTCAAAGGTGCTTGGCCCCATGTTCTCAGTAAATCAGGTCGATGCCAGGCCATCAGGATTTCTGAACAATTGATAGCAGATTATCAGTGTTGTATTACACTGGGTAACTTGACGACTGCATTAGATTTGATGCTTGAACACCATCAGATTTACAGTGCAGAACTCTAATGTAGACTGCAGCTGGCTAAACATGCTTGCATTCATTTAAATGGAGCCATGTGCCTTTTTGACTCCTGTCCATCTGTATGGCATCCACGATTGTGCCATTACAATCATAGGTATCGACTAGCCTTCATATTGCTACTTTGTATGCTAGTTCTAACATAGTTAAGGGCCTGTCCCATGACTGCGACTGCATGCGGCAAGCGCGACCTAACGTGGTCGCTTGAGCCGTACGGCCTCGCGGGGCTGGTCCCACTTCAATCGCCGGAGCCGTATGGAGTTGTGCGGAACTGGTCCCGACATCGCGCGGGGCTCCGAAACACTGACACCGTCCAAAAATTCCGCGCGGCAATGCAGCCGCATTGAGGCCGCGCGCGCGAACTTCCAGCGGACTTTGCTCGAACTTCACTTCAACTCGTACGGGATCACTCGACCTCCGTGCGGCCCCCGCTTCCTGTTTGGTCGCGCTTGCCGCATGCAGTCGCATGCTCGTTGGACAGGCCCTTTACTCAGCCATCCAATTGTTTACATTGTCCCCTTTTTCTTTCCAACCCTCTTGAAATTTACAGTGGGGGCTAGGCAAAGATTGTCACACCCATGATGGCATTGGCCCTTTATAAATTGTCTAGAATTCAGTGATGCAATGCTGGCAAGCTTACTCTGAAGCAAACTTTAAAACAGTCACCCCTGCATATTGTACATTGCTACAGCTGATGAGCATAATCACGATGAATCTCCTTTCATGTGCATGGGATGTTTGGCCACCAGTGTGCATCATAATGTGTAAGAAGGAGCTGCATATGCTGGTCGGGCAGCATCTCTGGAACTGGGTGGCATTTTGGGTCGAGACCCTTCGACTGAGTCAGGGGAGAGGGAGACTCGGGATGTAGAAGGGTAAGGTGTGAAAATGACAGATCAAAGCAGATGATCAGGAAATATACATTGCCTCGTCACCTTTCCCTCAATTAACAATCAATCAATCTGTAAAATGTAATCAGAAGGACAGTGAAACTAGTCGCGAAACTGCAGTGGGGAGAGAAGAAAAGCAAAGGTTACATGAAGTTGGAGAAATTGATATTCATACTGCTGAGGAAGAGGAAGAAGATTAGACTTTATTGCCTTCCACCACAGTGAGGAGTGTGGGAATCTGCTGTGGTGGATGTTTATGTTAACCTTTATGTAGTTGTGTGTCTTGTTGCTTTTTTTAGTATGGCTGTATGGTAATTTGAGTTTCACTGTACCTTAATTGGTACGTGACAAACTGACCTTTGAACCTTTGAGTTGTAACCTGCCCAAGCGAATATGAGGTGCTGTCCCTTCAATTTGTGTAGGACCGCACTTTCACAGTGGAGGAGGCCCAGAACATTCCCTCTGAAACATCAACTGTCGTCTTGCCTCCACAGATGCTGCCTGACCCACTGAGTTTCTACAGCAGTTTTATCTTGCAGCAGCATTGGACAGAGATAATTGAACATATTTGAATGTAATTTTGGCAAGTCAAATCCACTACTACGATTTCTAATTTGTAGGTGGTGTCTATTTGATTTAAATAAATTGCATATTTAACTACTTGATATATAACATCTGAGCAAGTCACTAAAAACAATGTACATAATTGTTGTAAATTCTTATAAGATAATCAAAGGCTTGCAGAGGCACCAGAAAACGCCACCGACATTGGGATGAAGGAGTGCAAATGTGGCCTAAATCGGTGCGGAAGATGGACGTTTTCTCCTGGAGAGAATTTTGTCAATTAGGGTAAGAATTTTATTCTGTTTTGGTGCATGTGACAATAAAACCCTCTTGACACTTGAGGGAAGGGTTGTGGATGAGTAGAACCAAGTGTAAGCTGTGTTTTGGGCAGCAGAGTCTTTGACGTAGGAGTCCACAACTGGAACAGTGGATACAGTAGATGAGGTTGGAGGAGGTGCGAGTGAACCTCTGCCTCACCTGAGAAGATTGTTGGTCCATTTGAATATATGGATTGGGAAGACAAGCTGACAAGTTCATGTGTCCGAGTTATACAATGGTCTAAGTATAGAGAATGGTAGACATTGGTCCATCTCCACCATCAAAGGGATCTGTAGGAGGCAGTGTCTTAAAAGCAGCCAACTATCAAACTATGACTATTAAATACAGTTGATGGTTGGTCACCAGGAGCTAACTTGGCGTTGAAATATGAAGGGGACCATTTTGTATGAATGAACCTCAAATGGTCCAAGCAATTTGTGGTGCCGGCTCGAAGGGCCAAATGGCCTACTCCTGCACCTATTTTCTGTTTTCTCTATGATCCAATTGAGTCAATTTTCCATTTTTCTCCTATTTTTTGATTTACTGTCCAAGAATGTACTTGATCTACGCTCCAGGGATGGAGAATTCCAGAGATTTACACCCCTTCTGAGAGAAGAAATGCCTTCTCTTGATAATAGATGGTCTGGCTTTTTATTTTGACAAAACCAGTCCGGGGTTTCGCCAGCAGGGGGCGCATCCTCACGCTATCTGCCCTGTTGAGGCTCAAAATTACAGATACCAGTGAAATCACTTAACAATCTCGCTTTACAACAGTCGCTTGATCTCACGAAACTTCACTGTTCTGTTTCTAATACAAGTATATTCTTGTACAAGGAGACCACTCTGATGTAGCCAAGCACATGCGTTTCTTAATATGATAAGTTTTAATCTACAATTTGAGAGGGAGAAGGGTAAATTAGAGGTGTCAATATTACAATTGAACAAATGGGACTACGGAGCCATGAGGGAGGAGCTGGCCTAAGTTGACTGGAAAGATACCCCAGCAGGGATGACAGTGGAACAACAATGGCAGGTATTTCTGGGAATGATACAGAAGGTGCAGGATCAGTTCATTCCAAAGAGGAAGAACGATTCCAAGGGGAGTAAGGGGCAACCGTGGCTGACAAGGGACGTCAGGGACAGTATAAAAATAAAAGGGAAGTACAACGTAGCAAAGATGAGCGGGAAAAGATGAGGTACGAAGGTAAGCTAGCCAAAAATATAAAGCAGGATAGTAAAAGCTTTAGGTATGTGAAGAGGAAAAAATTAGTTAAGACCAAAGTTGGACCCTTGAGGACTGAAAAAGGAGAATTTATTATGGGGATCAAGGAAATGGCAGATGAGTTGAACAGGTACTTTGGATCCATCTTCACTAAGTGGACACAAACAATCTCCCTGATGTACTAGTGCTCAGAGGATCTAGGGTGATGGAGGAACTGAAGGAAATGCACATTAGGCAGGAAACGGTGTTGGGTAGACTGAAGGGACTGAAGGCTGATAAATCCCCAGGGCCTGGTGGTCTGCATCCCGGGGTACTTAAGGAGGTGTCTCTGGAAATTGTGGACCCATTGGTGATCATTTTCCAATGTTCTATAGTTTCAGGATCAGTTCCTGTAGATTGGAGGGTAGCTAATGTTATCCCACTTATTAAGAAACGCGGGAGAGAGAAAACGGAATTATAGACCAGTTAGCCTGACATCAGTGGTGGGGAAGATGCTGGAGTCATTAATAAAAGATGAAATAGCAGCACATTTGGATAGCAGTAACAGGATCGGTCTGAGTTAGCATGGATTTACGAAGGGGAAATCATGCTTGACTAATCTTCTGGAATTTTTTTGAGGATGTAACTTGGAAAATGGGCAAGGGAGAGCCAGTAGATGTAGTGTACCTGGACTTTCAGAAAGCATTTGATAAGGTCCCACATAGGAGATTAGTGGGCAAAATTAGGGCACATGGTGTTGGGGGTAGTGTGCTGACATGGATACAAAATTGATTGGCAGACAGGAAACAAAGAGTAGGGATTAACAGGTTCCTTTCAGAATGGCAGGCAGTGACTTGTGGGCTACTGCAAGGTTCAGTGCTGGGACCGCAGATATTTACAATAGACATTAATGATTTAGATCGGGTCGGCAACCTTGTTCTGAATAGGGGCCGGGACGCATGTCTGTGAGTGGATGGCGGGCCACATCTATCACGTGTACACATGGATCCTGTCCTGGATGGCAGGCATCAATCACGTGTTCACATAGATCCCGCCCCTTTGAGGACGCCAACTGGAGCACTGGCCCCTAGTTACGAGCAAAGATGGTTACAAGCGCTCACGAACATGGCGCACCTACGGATCATCGCATTGGCTCTGTCCTGAGGGCGGTGGCTCAAATACTCATGCTCACTCGTCCCCGGCCTATTGACAACCCCGATCCCGACAGTATGTTTAAGAAAGAACTGCAGATGCTCGGAAAATCGAAGGTAGACAAAAAAGCTGGAGAAACTCAGCGGGTGAGGCAGCATGTATGGAGGGAAAGAATTGGTGACGTTTCGGGTCATAGAAACAGAAAGTAGGTGCATGAGGAGGCCATTCGGCCCTTCGAGCCAGCACCGCCATTCATTGCGATCATGGCTGATTGTCCCCAATCAATAACCCGTGCCTGCCTTATCCCCATATCCCTTGATTCCACTATCCCCTAGAGCTCTATCTAACTCTCTTTTAAATCCATCCAGTGACTTGGCCTCCACTGCCCTCTGGCAGGGAATTCCACAAATTCACAACTCTCTGGGTGAAAAAGTTTTTTCTCACCTCAGTCTTAAATGACCTCCCCTTTATTCTAAGACTGTGGCCCCTGGTTCTGGACTCACCCAACATTGGGAACATTTTTCCTGCATCTAGCTTGTCCAGTCCTTTTATAATTTTATATGTTTCTATAAGATCCCCCTCATCCTTCTAAACTCTAGTGAATACAAGCCTAGTCCTTTCAATCTTTCCTCGTATGACAGTCCCGCCATCCCAGGGATCAGCCTAGTCTTTTCAATCTTTCCTCATATGACAGTCCTGCCATCCCAGGGATCAATCTCGTGAACCTACGCTGCACTGCCTCAATCACAAGAATGTCCTTCCTCAAATTAGGAGACCAAAACTGTACACAATACTCCAGATGTGGTCTCACTAGAGCCCTATACAACTGCAGAAGAACCTCTTTACTCCTATACTGAAATCCTCTTGTTATGAAGGCCAACATTCCATTAGCTTTCTTCACTGCCTGCTGTACCTGTAAGCCAACTTTCAGTGCAACTTTCAGTACAAGGACGCCCAGGTCTCGCTGCACCTCCCCCTTACCTAACCTAATCCGTGCGGGACCTTATCAAAGGCTTTCTGAAAGACTAGATACACTTCATCCGCTGGCTCCCCTTCATCCATTTTACTTGTCACATCCTCAAAAAATTCCAGAAGATTAGTCAAGCATGATTTTCCTTTCATAAATCCATGCTGACTTGGACTAACCATTTACTTCTATCCAAATACCCCGTTATTACCTCTTTAATAATTGACTCCAGCATCTTTCCCACCACCGAAGTCAGGCTAACTGGTCTGTAATTCCCCTTTTTTCTCTCTCGCTCCTTTCTTGAAAAGTGGGATAACATTAGCTATCCTCCAATCCACAGGAACTGATCCTGAATCGATTGAACATTGGAAAATGATCACCAATGCGTCCACTATTTCTAGAGCTACCTCCCTGAGGACCCTGGGATGCAGACCATCAGGCCCCCGGGGTTTATTATCCTTCAGTCCCATTAGCCTACCCAATACTAATTCTCGCCTAATGAAAATTTTCAGTTCCTCGACCCCCTTAGATCCTCTGTCCTTCAGTAATTCTGGGAGATTGTTTGTGTCTTCATTAGTGAAGACAGATCCGAAGTACCTGTTCAACTCTTCTGCCATTTCCTTGTTCCCCATAATAATTTCACCCGTGTCTGCCTTCAAGGGACCCACATTTGACTTTGCTACTCTTTTTCCCTTAACATATCTAAAGAAGCTTTATATTCCTGGCCAGCTTCACTTTATACTTCATCTTTTCAGCCCGTATTGCCCGTTTTGTTTCCTTCTGTTGTCCTATGAAAGTTTCCCAATCCTCTGGCTTCCGGCTACTCTTTGCTGTGTTATACATCTTATACAACGGTCGAGACCCTTCTTCAGTCGGGTCTCAGAGCAGCGTCAGCCACTTCTGAAGAAGGGTCTCGACCCGAAACGTCACCTATTCCTTCGCTCCATAGATGCTGCCTCACCCGCTGAGTTTCTCCAGCTTTTTATTTTTTCCTACCTCCGATCCCGACAGTCTTCTTCTTGCGTATGGCGTGCACAGCCTAAAGTTGTAGGACAACTTCTTCTATATGATCTTATTTGCGGGGCGGACCACGTGAAGGTTGCAATCTTCCACCCCATCCCAACAGCGAAGCCCAGACACAGAAGGTGCGCGGCTGTGTCGGCGGCTTTGCGCAGGATGCGGTACAGCCAGAGCTCGACGCTGCTCGGCACTCGGCCATTGTGGCCGCCAGTGCAGGCCTTCTTGCATCCTTGCGTCAATGCGCCTGGGCGCCTCGAGCCCGGGAGGTACCGGACATGCGGAAGTCTGCGGGCCAGATAAATACATGGAAAAAATACGCCTGCGGGCCGGCTGATTTCGGGTTACGGGCCGCATTCGGCCCGGGGGCCATAGGTTGCCGACCCCTGATCTAGATGAAGGGATTAAAAGTAACATTAGCAAATTTGCAGATGACACAAAGCTGGATGGCAATGTGAAAAGGGGAAGTACAACGGGATCTGGGGGTCCTTGTTCATCAGTCAATGAAAGTAAGCATGCAGGTACAGCAGGCTGCGAAGAAAGCGAATGGCAAGTTGGCCTTCATAACAAGAGGAGTTGAGTATAGGAGCAAAAAGGTCCTTCTGCAGTTGTACAGGACCCTAGTGAGACCACACCTGGAGTATTGTGTGCAGTTTTGGTCACCAAATTTGAGGAAAGACATTCTTGCTATTGAGGGAGTGCAGCGTAGGTTCATGAGGTTAATTCCCGGGATGGGACTGTCATATGTTGATAGAATGGAGCGGCTGGGCTTGTATACTCTGGAATTTAGGATGAGAGGTGATCTTATTGAAACTTATAAAATTATTACGGGTTTGGATACGCTAGAGGCAGGAAACATGTTCCCGATGTTGGGGGAGTCCAGAACCAGTGGTCACAGTTTAAGAATAAGGGGTAAGCCATTTAGAATGGAGATGAGGACATTTTTTTTACAGAGTGTTGTGAGTCTGTGGAATTCTCTGCCTCAGAAGGCAGTGGACCCGGTTCTCTGGATGCTTTCAAGAGAGAGTTGGATAGAGCTCTTAAAGATAGCAGAGTCAGGGGATATAGGGAGAAGGCAGGAACGGGGTACTGTTTGTGGATGATCAGCCATGATCACATTGAATGGCGGTGCTGGCTCGAAGAGCCGAATGGCCTACATCTGCACCTATTGTCTATTGTTTCTTGCTTTCAAAGTCAGATTTTGTTGATAGTCTGCTGCATGTTTGTGCTAGAGGTACATGCTGTGCGCATTGGGGATGCAGATGACCAAAATCCTAATCTCGAGCCACAGACTTGATATCAAATCCTACCACAGTAGCTGGAGTTTAGAAGGTTGAGAGGGGGACTTTGTTGAAACTGGCAGGATAATGAAAGACATATATAGTGGATGTGGAAAGGATGTTTCCACTGGTGGGGGAGTCTAGGACTAGAGGTCATAGCCTCAGAATTAAAGGGTGCTCTGTTAGAAAGGAGGTGAGAAGGAACTTCTTCAGTCAGCGGGTAGTTAATCTGTGTAACTCATTGCCACAGAGGGCTGTGGATGCCATCAGTGGATATTTTTAAGGCAGAGATGGACAAATTCTTGATTAGAATGGGTGTCCAGGGTTATGGGGAGAAGGCAGGAAAATGGGATTAAGGGGCAGAGATCAGCCATGATTGAATGGTGGAGTGGACTTGATGGGACGAATGGCCTAATTCTACTCCTGTGAACCTAGTAGTTTTCCTTCAATTAAAAGGAAAGGGGTCACTGAGCTGCATGGATCAATGCCAATGAACTTCCAAGAAAGAAACCTGGTTAGGCCTACAATCCCATATAATTAATTGTCACGTGCAGGAACAAACTGCAGGTGCGGATTTAAACCGGAGATAGACACAAAATACCTGAGTAACGCAGCGGGTGAGACAGCATCTGTGGAGGAAAGGAATAGGTGTTTCTGGTTGAGACCCTTCTTCAGACTCAACATTGCTGCCAATGGAGAAGCAAATGGAGCTAGTCACTTCAAGGGGAAATAATGCTGACATGCCATTGTTACCTAGATCCTCAAATTAATACATTCAAGAAAAGTTGGCAATTTTTAAAATAAATAAACCTAAATACCGGAGACCAACTTAACAGTTCCACGCAGAGGATGCTGGTTTTGTATCCTTCCTGCAGTGTATAACCTCACTTCCTTGTACTTTTTTGTAGCTTATTACAGACTGTCCTCCTCACAATGCTTTTTCCATCTGCTTTTTTATGATCCTACATTCAAGTCACTTATAGAGAATGCAAATAGCTGAGGCTTGGCACAGACCCTTAGGGTGCCCTGCGTGTGCAATAACGTTTGACATTGTGCCTAATTGGATGGCTTTTGGAAATGCAAATACACTATATTCATTAAAAAAAATGTAACCAGTCAGGTTAATTACTTTCATAAAACCATATTATACCTGTGTAGGAAGGAACTGCAGGTGCTGGTTTCAACCGATGATAGACACAAAAAGCGGGGGTCAGACAGCATTACCAGAGAAAAGGAATAGGTGACGTTTCGGGTCGAGACACCTTTTTCAGACTTGAGTTGCCACTTTAACCTGGCAACAGAAGTGGGTTAACCGGTCTATCACGCCTTGCTTTATTTCTTTCTTCAATAGTAGTGTTACTTTAACTGCTTTACCAATTGTGACCTGTCATGAATGATTGTAACCAATGCATCTTCCGCCACCTCTTGAAACCTGTGGGTGAATGTCTTCTGGCTCAGAGCATATTCTAGCCCCAAGAACCATGAATTTGCCGAGTACTTTCTCTCTGCAATAATTACTTCCTTTCTTTATTCTCTTCTTACCTATTAATATGTTTTTATATATCCCAATATGAGTTCCTACAAATTATTTCATTTACTTTTCTGATAATAATTCCAAGTGATCAACTTTCGAATGTCGGCAAAACATCACTCCCTGATGAGCTTAATGCGTTTTACGCACGCTTTGATAGGGAGAACACCGATGTGCCTTCCTGAGCCCCCATTCGCTGTGATGGTATTTCAGTCTCAGTCACAGAGGCCGACGTCAGGAAATCCTTATGAGGGTGAACCCTAGAAAAGTGCCTGGACCTGATGGCATACCCGGTCGTGTTCTAAAAACCTGTGCGGACCAACTGGCTGGAGTTTTTACGGACATTTTCAACCTCTCACTTCTGAGGTCCAAGGTTCCCACCCGTTTCAAAAGGGCATCAATTATACCAGTGCCCAAGAAGAGTAAGGTGACGTGCCTCAATGACTATCGACCAGTTGCACTAACGTCTGTGGTGATGAAGTGCTTTGAGAGGTTGATCATGGCGCAAATCAACTCCTACCTCGACAAAAACCTGGACCCACTGCAGTTTGCTTACCGCCACAACAGATCAACGGTGGATGCGATCTCTCTGGCCCTCCTCTCCCCTCTGGCCACTTGGACAACAAAAACTCATATGTCAGGCTGTTATTCATTGATTACAGCTCGGCATTTAATACAATCATCCCCTCCAAGCTGGTTACCAAACTCGCAGAACTGGGTCTCTGCGCATCCCTCTGCAATGACTTCCTCATTCACAGACCACAGTCTATTCGTATTGGTGGAAATGTGTCAGACTCGATAACAATCAGCACGGGAGCACCTCAAGGCTGCGTGCTCAGCAACCTGCTGTACTCACTCTATACTCATGACTGCGTAGCCGGTCATAGTGCGAACTCCATCATCAAGTTCGCTGATGACACCACTGTTGTGGGACGTATCACTGATGGGGATGAGTATAGAAGAGAGATCGAGCGACTGTCCATATGGTGCCAGCAAAATAACCTGGCCCTCAACACCAGCAAAACCAAGGAACTGATTGTGGACTTTGGACGGAGTAGGATGGGGACCCACGGTCCCGTTTATATCAACGGGTCGATGGTTGAAAGGGTCAAGAGCTTCAAATTCCTGGGCGTGCACATCTCTGAAGATCTTTCCTGGTCCGAGAACACTGATGCAATTATTAAGAAAGCACATCAGCGCCACTACTTCCTGAGAAGATTATGGAGAGTCGGTTTGTCAAGGAGGACTCCCTCTAACTTCTATAGGTGCACAGTAGAGAGCATGCTGACCGGTTGCATCGTGGCTTGGTTCGGCAACTTGAGCGCCCTGGAGAGGAAAAGACTAAAAAAAGTAGAAAACACTGCCCAGTCCATCATCGGCTCTGACCTCCAGTGACCGGTGTACAAGGACACCCAGGTCTCTCTGTACCTCCCCCTTACCTAACCTAACCCCATTGAGATAATAATCTGCCCTTTTTTTTGCCACCAAAGTGGATAACCTCACATTTATCTATATTATACTGCATCTGCCACGCATCTTCCCACTCACTCAACCTGTCCAGGTCACCCTGCAACCTCCTAACATCCTCTTCACAGTTCACATTGCCACCCAGCTTTGTGTCATCCGCAAACTTGCTAGTGTTGCTCCTAATTCTCTCTTCCAAATCATTAATATATATGGTAAACAGTTGCGGCCCCAACACCAATCCTTGCAGCACTCCACTTGCCACTGCCTGCCATTCTGAAAAGGACCCGTTCACTCCTACTCTTTGCTTCCTGTCACATAACCAATTTTCTATCCACGTCAACAGCCTACCCCCAATACCATGTGCTCTAATTTTAGTCACCGGTCTCATAGAAACATAGAAAATAGGTGCAGGAGGAGGCCATTCGGCCCTTCGAGCCAGTGCCGCCATTCATTGTGATCATGGCTGATCGTCCCCTATCAATAACCTGTGCCTGCCTTCTCCCCATATCCCTTGACTCCACTAGCCCCTAGAGCTCTATCTAACTCTCTTAAATCCCTCCAGTGATTTGGCCTCCACTGCCCTCTGTGGCAGGGAATTCCATAAATTCACAACTCTCTGGGTTAAAAGGTTTTTTCTCACCTCAGTCTTAAATGACCTCCCCTTTATTCTAAGACTGTGGCCCCTGGTTCTGGACTCGTCCAACATTGGGAACATTATTCCTGCATCTAGCTTGTCCAGTCCTTTTATAATTTTATATGTTTCTAAAAGAATCCCCTCATCCTTCTAAACTCTAGTGAATACAAGCCTAGTCTTTTCAATCTTTCCTCGTATGACAGTCCCGCCATCCCAGGGATCAGCCTAGTCTTTTCAATCTTTCCTCATATGACAGTCCTGCCATCCCAGGGATCAATCTCGTGAACCTACGCTGCACTGCCTCAATCACAAGAATGTCCTTCCTCAAATTAAGAGACCAAAACTGTACACGATACTCCAGATGTGGTCTCACTAGAGCCCTATACAACTGCAGAAGAACCTCTTTACTCCTATACTGAAATCCTCTTGTTATGAAGGCCAACATTCCATTATCTTTCTTCACTGCCTTCTGTACCTGTAAGCCAACTTTCAGTGCAACTTTCAGTACAAGGACGCCCAGGTCTCGCTGCACCTCCCCCTTACCTAACCTAACCCGTGCAGGACCTTATCAAAGGCTTTCTGAAAGACTAGATACACTTCATCCACTGGCTCCCCTTCATCCATTTTACTTGTCACATCCTCAAAAAAGTCCAGAAGATTAGTCAAGCATGATTTTCCTTTCATAAATCCATGCTGACTTGGACTAATCCTTTACTTCTATCCAAATGCCCCGTTATTACCTCTTTAATAATTGACTCCAGCATCTTTCCCACCACCGAAGTCAGGCTAACTGGTCTGTAATTCCCCTTTTTTCTCTCTCGCTCCTTTCTTGAAAAATTAAATTAAATTAAAATTAAATTTCTTTATTTATATAGCACATTTTTAGTCAACTTGCATTGACCCCAAAGTGCTTCACATAATTACATTCACACACAGGCAAAGATGGGTGAAGTGTCTTGCCCAAGGACACACACAGGCAAAGGTGGGTGAAGTGTCTTGCCCAAGGACACAACGACAGTATGCACTCCAAGCGGGATTCGAACCAGCTACCTTCCGGTTGCCAGCCGAACACTTAGCCCATTGTGCCATCTGTCGTCCTAAAAATGGGATAACATTAGCTATCCTCCAATCCACAGGAACTGATCCTGAATCGATTGAACATTGGAAAATGATCACCAATGCGTCCACTATTTCTAGAGCTACCTCCCTGGGGACCCTGGGATGCAGACCATCAGGCCCCCGGGGTTTATTATCCTTCAGTCCCATTAGCCTACCCAATACTAATTCTCGCCTAATGAAAATTTTCAGTTCCTCGACCCCCTTAGATCCTCTGTCCTTCAGTAATTCTGGGAGATTGTTTGTTTCTTCATTAGTGAAGACAGATCCGAAGTACCTGTTCAACTCTTCTGCCATTTCCTTGTTCCCTATAATAATTTCACCCGTGTCTGCCTTCAAGGGACCCACATTTGACTTTGCTACTCTTTTTCCCTTAACATATCTAAAGAAGCTTTATATTCCTGGCCAGCTTCACTTTATACTTCATCTTTTCAGCCCGTATTGCCCGTTTTGTTTCCTTCTGTTGTCCTATGAAAGTTTCCCAATCCTCTGGCTTCCGGCTTCTCTTTGCTGTGCTTTTACATCTTATACAACGGTCGAGACCCTTCTTCAGTCGGGTCTCAGAGCAGCGTCAGCCACTTCTGAAGAAGGGTCTCGACCCGAAACGTCACCTATTCCTTCGCTCCATAGATGCTGCCTCACCCGCTGAGTTTCTCCAGCTTTTTATTTTTTTCTACCTCCGATCCCGACAGTCTTCTTCTTGCGTATGGCGTGCACAGCCTAAAGTTGTAGGACAACTTCTTCTATATGATCTTATTTGCGGGGCGGACCACGTGAAGGTTGCAATCTTCCACCCCATCCCAACAGTGAAGCCCAGACACAGAAGGTGCGCGGCTGTGTCGGCGGCTTTGCGCAGGATGCGGTACAGCCAGAGCTCGACGCTGCTCGGCACTCGGCCATTGTGGCCGCCAGTGCAGGCCTTCTTGCATCCTTGCGTCAACGCGCCTGGGCGCCTCGGGCCCGGGAGGTACCGAACATGCGGAAGTCTGCGGGCCAGATAAATACGTGGAAAAAATACGCCTGCGGGCCGGCTGATTTCGGGTTACGGGCCGCATTCGGCCCGGGGGCCATAGGTTGCCGACCCCTGATCTAGATGAAGGGATTAAAAGTAACATTAGCAAATTTGCAGATGACACAAAGCTGGATGGCAATGTGAAAAGGGGAAGTACAACGGGATCTGGGGGTCCTTGTTCATCAGTCAATGAAAGTAAGCATGCAGGTACAGCAGGCTGCGAAGAAAGCGAATGGCAAGTTGGCCTTCATAACAAGAGGAGTTGAGTATAGGAGCAAAATGGTCCTTCTGCAGTTGTACAGGACCCTAGTGAGACCACACCTGGAGTATTGTGTGCAGTTTTGGTCACCAAATTTGAGGAAAGACATTCTTGCTATTGAGGGAGTGCAGCGTAGGTTCATGAGGTTAATACCCGGGATGGGACTGTCATATGTTGATAGAATGGAGCGGCTGGGCTTGTATACTCTGGAATTTAGGATGAGAGGTGATCTTATTGAAACTTATAAAATTATTACGGGTTTGGATACGCTAGAGGCAGGAAACATGTTCCCGATGTTGGGGGAGTCCAGAACCAGTGGTCACAGTTTAAGAATAAGGGGTAAGCCATTTAGAATGGAGATGAGGAATTTTTTTTTTACAGAGTGTTGTGAGTCTGTGGAATTCTCTGCCTCAGAGGCAGGGACCCGGTTCTCTGGATGCTTTCAAGAGAGAGTTGGATAGAGCTCTTAAAGATAGCAGAGTCAGGGGATATAGGGAGAAGGCAGGAACGGGGTACTGATTGTGGATGATCAGCCATGATCACATTGAATGGCGGTGCTGGCTCGAAGAGCCTACATCTGCACCTATTGTCTATTGTTTCTTGCTTTCAAAGTCAGATTTTGTTGATAGTCTGCTGCATGTTTGTGCTAGAGGTACATGCTGAGCGCATTGGGGATGCAGATGACCAAAATCCTAATCTCGAGCCACAGACTTGAGATCAAATCCTACCACAGTAGCTGGAGTTTAGAAGGTTGATAGGGGGACTTTGTTGAAACTGGCAGGATAATGAAAGACATATATAGTGGATGTGGAAAGGATGTTTCCACTGGTGGGGGAGTCTAGGACTAGAGGTCATAGCCTCAGAATTAAAGGGTGCTCTGTTAGAAAGGAGGTGAGAAGGAACTTCTTCAGTCAGCGGGTAGTTAATCTGTGTAACTCATTGCCACAGAGGGCTGTGGATGCCATCAGTGGATATTTTTAAGGCAGAGATGGACAAATTCTTGATTAGAATGGGTGTCCAGGGTTATGGGGAGAAGGCAGGAAAATGGGATTAAGGGGCAGAGATCAGCCATGATTGAATGGTGGAGTGGACTTGATGGGACGAATGGCCTAATTCTACTCCTGTGAACCTAGTAGTTTTCCTTCAATTAAAAGGAAAGGGGTCACTGAGCTGCATGGATCAATGCCAATGAACTTCCAAGAAAGAAACCTGGTTAGGCCTACAATCCCATATAATTAATTGTCACGTGCAGGAACAAACTGCAGGTGCGGATTTAAACCGGAGATAGACACAAAATACCTGAGTAACGCAGCGGGTGAGACAACATCTGTGGAGGAAAGGAATAGGTGTTTCTGGTCGAGACCCTTCTTCAGACTCAACATTGCTGCCAATGGAGAAGCAAATGGAGCTAGTCACTTCAAGGGGAAATAATGCTGACATGCCATTGTTACCTAGATCCTCAAATTAATACATTCAAGAAAAGTTGGCAATTTTTAAAATAAATAAACCTAAATACCGGAGACCAACTTAACAGTTCCACACAGAGGATGCTGGTTTTGTATCCTTCCTGCAGTGTATAACCTCACTTCCTTGTACTTTTTTGTAGCTTATTACAGACTGTCCTCCTCACAATGCTTTTTCCACCTGCTTTTTTATGATCGTACATTCAAGTCACTTACAGAGAATGCAAATAGCTGAGGCTTGGCACAGACCCTTAGGGTGCCCTGCGTGTGCAATAACGTTTGACATTGTGCCTAATTGGATGGCTTTTGGAAATTCAAATGCACTATATTCATTAAACAAAATGTAACCAGTCAGGTTAATTACTTTCATAAAACCATATTATACCTGTGTAGGAAGGAACTGCAGGTGCTGGTTTCAACCGATGATAGACACAAAAAGCGGGGGTCAGACAGCATTACCAGAGAAAAGGAATAGGTGACGTTTCGGGTCGAGACACCTTTTTCAGACTTGAGTTGCCACTTTAACCTGGCAACAGAAGTGGGTTAACCGGTCTATCACGCCTTGCTTTATTTCTTTCTTCAATAGTAGTGTTACTTTAACTGCTTTACCAATTGTGACCTGTCATGAATGATTGTAACCAATGCATCTTCCGCCACCTCTTGAAACCTGTGGGTGAATGTCTTCTGGCTCAGAGCATATTCTAGCCCCAAGAACCATGAATTTGCCGAGTACTTTCTCTCTGCAATAATTACTTCCTTTCTTTATTCTCTTCTTACCTATTAATATGTTTTTATATATCCCAATATGAGTTCCTACAAATTATTTCATTTACTTTTCTGATAATAATTCCGTGATCAACTTTCGAATGTCGGCGAAACATCACTCCCTGATGAGCTTAATGCGTTTTACGCACGCTTTGATAGGGAGAACACCGATGTGCCTTCCTGAGCCCCCATTCGCTGTGATGGTATTTCAGTCTCAGTCACAGAGGCCGACGTCAGGAAATCCTTATGAGGATGAACCCTAGAAAAGTGCCTGGACCTGAAGGCATACCCGGTCGTGTTCTAAAAACCTGTGCGGACCAACTGGCTGGAGTTTTTACGGACATTTTCAACCTCTCACTTCTGAGGTCCAAGGTTCCCACCCGTTTCAAAAGGGCATCAATTATACCCAAGAAGAGTAAGGTGACGTGCCTCAATGACTATCGACCAGTTGCACAAAGCCTGTGGTGATGAAGGGCTTTGAGAGGTTGATCATGGCGCAAATTAACTCCTACCTCGACAAAAACCTGGACCCACTGCAGTTCGCTTACCGCCACAACAGATCAACGGTGGATGCGATCTCTCTGGCCCTCCTCTCCCCTCTGGACCACTTGGACAACAAAAACTCATATGTCAGGCTGTTATTCATTGATTACAGCTCGGCATTTAATACAATCATCCCCTCCAAGCTGGTTACCAAACTCGCAGAACTGGGTCTCTGCGCATCCCTCTGCAATGACTTCCTCATTCACAGACCACAGTCTGTTCGTATTGGTGGAAATGTGTCAGACTCGATAACAATCAGCACGGGAGCACCTCAAGGCTCAGCCCCCTGCTGTACTCGCTCTATACTCATGACTGCATAGCCGGTCATAGTGCGAACTCCATCATCAAGTTCGCTGATGACACCACTGTTGTGGGACGTATGACTGATGGGGATGAGTATAGAAGAGAGATCGAGCGACTGTCCATATGGTGCCAGCAAAATAACCTGGCCCTCAACACCAGCAAAACCAAGGAACTGATTGTGGACTTTGGAAGGAGTAGGATGGGGACCCACAGTCCCGTTTATATCAACGGGTCGATGGTTGAAAGGGTCAAGAGCTTCAAATTCCTGGGCATGCACATCTCTGAAGATCTTTCCTGGTCCGAGAACACTGATGCAATTATTAAGAAAGCACATCAGCGCCACTACTTCCTGAGAAGATTATGGTGAGTCGGTTTGTCAAGGAGGACTCCCTCTAACTTCTATAGGTGCACAGTAGAGAGCATGCTGACCGGTTGCATCGTGGCTTGGTTCGGCAACTTGAGCGCCCTGGAGAGGAAAAGACTAAAAAAAGTAGAAAACACTGCCCAGTCCATCATTGGCTCTGACCTCCCCTCCATCGAGGGGATCTATCGCAGTCGCTGCCTCAAAAAGGCTGGCAATATCAAGGACCCACACCATCCTGGCCACACACTCATCTCCCTGCTACCTTCAGGTAGAAGGTACAGGAGCCTGAAGACTGCTACGACCAGGTTCAGGAATAGCTACTTCCCCACAGCCATCAGGCTATTAAACTTGCTCGGACAAAACTCTGAACATTAATAGCCATTTATCTGTCATTTGCACTTTATCAGTTTATTTATTCATGTGTGTATTTACGTATGTAATGGTATATGGATACACGTGTTGAGTTTTCTCAATTACACCTTTTATGTAAAGCCGCTTCAGTTCAGCTAGCGCTTTTGATTTTCCTTTATCAGAAGGCACGAACATTCAGTTCAGTATATGTTGAACTGGAGGGCTGTACTTGTGTATAAACTCTATTGTATATCCCTGGATACTGCTTTAGATGTAAGTATCGGTTGTTATCATGCTCCATGCATTCAGAAAAGAGTGTAATCTCCACCCAATCTCCGTGCTCCCTGTATATTGTAAGGAACCAGACCCACCTACCTCCATAGTTACCAGTGGCAGGTTTACTTTTTGTAGGTTCTTCGCTGCTGTTGTCCGCTGGGTCTGGATTTTCGGTTTGGTTGGCGTTGGAGGTCCTTACTGTAGCAATGTTACAAAATTTTGAGATTTTAAAAATCAAGTCTGTAATTTATCCCATCAGATAAAGCATAAAAATAAGTTTAATTTGACACCTAATTCACTTTCATATCTCAAGTATTTAAAAAGTTATGGCCATTTTCATACTCGGAAATGAGCATCTTGTTCCCTATTGATTTTCTATGGACATAACAAAAAAGCTGTGATCTTGAACAGTCAAAAGCCCATAACTTTCTTAAAAATTAAAAAAACTGAATGAAATTTTCAGTTATCATAGATTGAAGCATTCTGAAACAAATATAAAATAATCTTACTTGGATGACCTGAAATTAAAGCATATAATTAGTTAGTTACCTAATTGTAGCTAATTTCAGACTTCAATTACTAGATCTAAACATCTATCCATTTCTTAATAAATGATTAACATTTTTAAATAGCCTAAATGTCCAAATAATATTCACAAATAATTCACAATAAAACATGATTTTAAAATCTCATTTACATTAATTTATAGGCCAAATGGAAGGAATTTAGTGTTCAATTGCTGTAAATAAATGCCCATTTAAATCAGCTTTCTAGTGGGTCCCTGTGGAACGCGCTGGTTTAGAACGTTCACATTGCGGTAGATTTGTGCCCCAAATGCCCAGAAAAATACTGCGCGATATAATGGGCCCAAATTGAGCTACTCGCAATATTAAACTTTGTATAAAGGGTTCTTTAGAAGCCCTTTTTAATGTAAATATATACAGCCTAACTTCAGCTGTTTGCTTTATGAGACTCTGCGGTTGCTGGCGGTCACGGGTTTAGAGATTGATTTTTAAACTACTATAACTATTTTACGAGGCCTTTAAAACTAATAATAGCTTTTGCGACGGGGTCTTCCAGCGATTTTTCGTTAATAATTAACTAGGCTGAACATCTTCGATTTGAACAGCCTAGAGAAAATCGCGTTTTAAACCCGCCCCCTCTAAACGGCGGCAAAATCGCGCACACCCGTAGCGGCAGATTTTCAAAGACGCTTCAGGTAGGCTTTGCAACATACCTACTTACTGCCCTTCCGTGGAGTGGATATGGCCGGTGTGGAGGTGACATCGGGCACAGCTGATCCCATCTAGCCCACCAGCTTTGTCGCAGCCTGTTGGTTTCTCCACCTGTAATCAGCATGGTAAAAACATAAAAAGACCGCAGCTCTTACCTGCAGGTCCAGGTTAAAATTGTCGCTACGGGTGAACGTCGTTCCACCCCGTCTGCTGCCGTTATTGACTTCCCGCCGTCAATACCTTGAGCACGTTTTGGATTTTGAGATCAGTATTGCGGATACCTGTCCCCATATGTCGCCAGATACACTGGTTAACACTAGGCACTTGCAATGCCTTGCAGTTACCTGGGGGTAAATGCTGTGCAATGGCGTCAGACATAGCCTGTGTCTGTAGTTTGTTACTAGACAAATAGTCCACACTGGCTGTAATTTTGGGCTCCAGGTCTTCCCCGGTTAGGTCTGGCTGGAAGAATTGGTTCACCATATCCAGCATGCCTTATTTCACCCCAGGGCTACTGGGGGTATGTGGTTCTGTGACCCGTTCAGAGTCTACCCAGAACAGATCCTCCGTGTTCTCCTCTGACGAGGAGGAGACACTATGCAGCCCCGCAAGGGGTACCGCTGTGGGGCTTATTGGGTGCCCACTGTGGCTAGCCTCCCTCTCCCGGAGTCTGCCACTTTGGAGGATCTCCTGGAGCAACCGCTCTAACCGGCCCCCGTGCTCACGGGCACTGGCCGCTCGCGGCTGCTCCTCGTCATGCAGCCGGTCAAACCGGCTCCAGTGCTCTCGGGCACTAGCAGCTCCCGGCTGCTCGTACTGCCCCGTCCGCTCGAACCGGCCCCGGTGCTCACGGGCACTGGTCGCTCACGGCTCCTCAAAGTCCGACTCATCTGAGTCCGGCATTCGTGGGGTCTTTCTCTTCATTTTCCCGCCCGGCCGAGAAGTGGATTTCGCCGTAGCGGGAGCGAAGTCGGGCACAGTCGACTCCATCGTTACAAGTTTTGTCTGGGATTATAAGAATCATAGAATAAGTAAAAAACATTTATGTAAGTCAAAGATAAATGGAGGTTTGGCTTTGCCAAATTTCTTATTTTATTTTTGGGCAGTCCACATTAAAAACATGAATTTCTGGCTGGAAGAAATGATTGGTTAATAATGGAAAAGGAAGACTGTCTACCTTTTGAAATAGGTCCGATCATATTTGCCCCCACAAAACTGCACAAAAAAACCTGTAAAGAAAACCCCATAATACATAGTGGAATACGAATTTGGAAACAAATAAAAAAAGATTTAAAATTGAATAATATACCACTCTGCCTTCCCATTGTAAATAATCCTTTATTCAAATCATCCTTTATGGACAAAGGTTTCACACAATGGAAAAATTATGGAATTAAAAATATAGGACATCTTTATGGGAAAGGTACTTTTCTTTCATTTCAAGAGTTACAACAGAATTATGGACTGCACTCAAATAATTTCTTCAGATATCTACAAATTAGAGATTATGTTAAATCTAATACACAAGTCTACAGGAATAGGGAATCAGAAATTCTTGATGAATGTTTGAACAAGCATCCTAATACTGAAAAACTAATAGCTTATATTTATAACACCCTACTAAACAACGAGGTACCACCGACCGAACCATATAGATACAAATGGGAAAATGAAATAGGTCACCCTATCACGAAAGATATGTGGGACGAAAGTTTACAACAAATACATCAATGTTCATTAAATGCCAGACATACTTTAATACAATTCAAGATCTTACATAGACTACACTAAAATAAAACTAAATAGAATCTTCCCACAAATCTCTCCTATTTGTGATAAATGTCTACATCTAGAGGCTAATTTAACACATACGTTTGCAAACTGTATAAAACTTAAACATTTCTGGATTGATATTTTTGAAATAACTTCAGAAGTTATTAATACAAAACTGGACCCAGACACAAAATTAATAATACTTGGAATATCAGAACAAAGCTTAACACTCACAACAAACCAAAGAAATTTCCTCAACTACAGTATAATAACCGGGAAAAAATTAATATTAAAATTTTGGAAAGGCCCTACAACCCCCACAATTAAAATGTGGATTACGGAAATGTCGGAGACCCTATACTTAGAAAGAATTAGACTTGTCTTAATGGACAAACAAGATCTTTTCCATAAAATTTGGGCTCCATTCATTAACTATCTGAAGGGATAGATTGGCACAGCACGAGGACCCAACTGAAACTTGAACTCAAGACCAGATGAAAAGCTATACTTTATAACCTACGAACCTATCTCCATTGACGTATTACAGGTAACCCATTCCACCTCCCTTGTTTTTCTGTTGTGTGTTTTTTTTTCTTTTTTCTTTGTAACTTTCTACCCTCTCTTTCTCCCTCTTTCTATAAAAAATAAAAACACTAGAAGCAGAAGTAATTGATAATTTAAAATTTTAATAATGTATGACTGATGTATATGAAAAGTTTTTTTACTACAATATGTAACTACATTTTATAATATGTCTACTTCTAATAAATAAATAAATAAAAAGAACTTCAAATGAGGCTCAAACGGAACACTGTTTCTACAGCCATACAAAAAGAAACAATTTCTACAAGACACACAAACAATTTAATTCACACAAACAATCCTATTAATTCCCCAAATCGAATATCTTTCACTCTCACAGCGTAGTTCTCTGCTATTTCTGGGAGGTTTTCTGTGTCTTCTATGAGTAGATTTATTTCGGCAGTAAAGCTATTGTTTTTACATTGAGGAGCAATATTTGCTCCTTTTCTATCTGCCTCCTCCAAAACCGATTCTAATACAAAGCCAAGATAATTCCTTCACACTGCCCTCATGCCACCCTTGATCAGAATACCAGCTCTTACCTGTGCCCCCTCTACAGGTATCCCATTTGCCACCTGCTTGTTTCCAAAACATCAGGCACTTGGAAATATGTCAGCTTTGTCACATGCAGTCATGCAGTCACATCGCTGTAGTCCATTCAGATCAAACCAGGATATTTTGCCACTTCTTTTTTTTTAATGAATTCTTTGTGCATTGGGATAGACCCGTTGCCTTCTGTGGCTGCAGCCCTGCCTCAATGTCCCTTCCCCATCGCTGACTTTATACATTCTTTCTCTTTCCCTTTGAAACCTCAAAACATTTACAGTAAAGTAAGCAACTGAAGTGTAGTCGCTCGGAACACAGGTAAAAGGAACAAAAGCAGGCACCATTGTGTCTGGAATAATTGGCAGGGCTTAGAACAAACAGCGTCTTCTTGCGTCTGGCGTGCACAGCCTTAGTCGATTGTGCACGCCAGGTTGATTGCATTCGTCGAAACCGGGCGGACCACGTGAAGGTTGCAATCTTCCCACCCCGGCAAATAGCTGTGAATCAAGGCGTTACTCGAGAAAAGGTCAACAATCGAATTATTCAAAGAATGGCGCTGTATGAAACTGAAACAACGAGATGAAGAATAGTACAGCTGCCAGTTGTACGTGGGATGTTTCTTTTTCATAATGCCCAATGAAAAAGTGAACCAGTAAGAACAGAAAACACTGGAGAGCAGGTCGGGCAGCACACGTAGAGCGAGAATCGTAGGAAACATCCATTTTCCAGTATTTGTTCGATGAGAAGAAGGAAACGCTGTATCGCACGCACGGAGAATTGCGTGAAATGCTGCTGATACGAGATAAGTGCATGAAACGTTGGTGATGCTGAGATAATGTTGTTGGGGGTGGGTGGGTGGGTGAGTGAGTGAAGCCGGCAAGGGGCTGGGAAGTGCAGTGGGTGAGTGGAGCGGCGAGGCTGCATTGCTATCGCCTTCGCTCCCTGTTTGTAAACATCCCCACGTCTGAAACGTCGCCTATTTCCTTCGCTCCATAGATGCTGCTGCACCCGCTGAGTTTCTCCAGCAATTTTGTGTACCTCCCATGTTAATGGAAATGAGTTTGGCCGTCGGCTAGCGTGTTGTTTTTTTCTTCTACATCCCTGCTCTCTCGCCCACGCCGCCGTGTGAATGGCTCTAGAGGCGGAGTCCGTGACCGTACACTGTCCGGGGACGTGGTCTCGCTGCCACTGACTGATCCGCTGCTGCCGGTTGCTTTGGCGACAGACCCGGCGGCGGGGGGCGGATTTGCATCTGATATTATTTAAGCAATGCATTGATCTGGAACAAGCCATTCGTGCAGGGGCAGCGGCGAGCCCTGGACACTGGCTGGATCTGAGTAAGGAGCCACATGACATAAAAACACTGGTGTAAATAACACTGATCTGTAAACAGAGAGCGGCTCCCACAGACTGCTCATCATCCCTCCCCATCCTCCCTCCCTGCCTGCCTGCCGCTCTGAGGGATGGATGCAGAGACGCCAGAGCCCGGCCAGATGGGGGTCGAGGCTGGACAGATATTGGAGTGCGTTGAGGAGGAGAGGAGAGTGCGAGTGTTGGATGTGCCCGAGTCCGGGGACAGCTCGCAACCGCCGGGGGACTCGCCAGCCGACCCCCCGCCCCAGGACTACCAAGTGGCGGACGGGGGCTTCGGCTGGGTGGTGGTGTTCGCCGTCACCTGGTGCAATGGGTCCATCTTCGGCATCCAGAACTCCTTTGGCATCCTCTTCCTCATGCTGCTGAGAGAGATGGAGGACCAGCACGACCCGAGCCTTCGCTTTAAGACGGGTGAGTGTGAACTGTCCTGGGGGAATTAACCCGCTTCCAGCTTGCAACCCTCTCCCCAGTGTTAGCACCGAGTGTGTGAATGGACTCTGTCCCCGGCCGCTGCAAAACACTCCACCGGAGTTAGCGACAGAAAGGGTTAAAATAGACACAACTCGGAGGGGCAGGCAGCATCTCTGGATGGAATAAGTGACCCTTCTTCAGACTGGGAGTAAGGGGAGAGTGAGGGAGACACAGAGATATAGACGGTGGCGTAGAGAGATATAGAACAAATGAATGAAAGATATGCAAAAAAGTAACGATGATAAAAGAAACGGGCCATTGTTGGTGAAAGCTAAAGTGTTTATAAATGATGCATTTAATTTACTCAAATGAGTGAGTGTCACAAGTTTGCCCGAGGTGAAATAAAAGTAGTAAATGCTGAGAGCATCTAGGCAGGTGGAGTCAGATCAGGAAGAGTGGGCTCCCTGGTTGATATTTTCTCCAACTTGCCACCCTCGGCCATGGATGGGGACGTGGAATTTGAACACTGTCTCGTTTACTGGTGTCAGGCGCTAACTAACTCCAGCCACTAGGTCTGGCGAGGAGATAGGGCGAGTAAATTGAGGCAGGTGTGAAATGTGGCATTCTCCAGGAGATGGCAAGAAGCCTTAAGATGCAGTTTGATGTGACGGTATTCCCCCGGCACATAACAGTTCTCCACTGCTCCGGCGGAAGCGCAAACTGCACATCTGCTGTTCCTCCCTACACACCACTCACTGCACGGTCATCTTAAGATATAACCAGCTTCTAGTTCGAAGTCCGAAGAAGGGTCTCGACCCGAAACGTCACCCATTCCTTCTATCCAGAGATGCTGCCTGTCTCGTTGAGTTACTCCAGCGTTTTGTGTCTATCTTCTTTTCTAACATATTTGTATATTCCGACCACATTTTCTTACAACATAGAAGCAGGCGATCTGGCTTCAAAAGTCAATGCCAGCTTTCAGAGCAGTCTCATCAATCCTATTACCCCACTCACATCCCTGTAACCTCTTCTGACTTAAATGCCCATTTCATTCTGCCCTGATTCTCCTGCCATCCAGCCACCCTGGGGATAATTGATAGTATCCTATACATCTACCAACTTCACCCATGATCAAGGACTGAAACATGACACAAGGTGAAGTCTTTATGCATTTGGATGCCTATTTCAGCCAGTTTGTAACAACTATATATCAATGTAAATTTTGACTTAAAGGTCAGAGAAGAGAAACTGGCACATTTCCATATTTGAGGAGTTTCCTGCACAGGGGTGTGAAACAATTGTTAATAATTCCATGGATTGAAGCTGAGCACAAACAGTTATCAAAATGAAGAAAGCCTGTTGCGATTCAGATTGATTCAACTTGCCATCTACATGAAAGAGATTAAGACAATCCTCTCATTTTCACTAATCATGTGCTCAGAGTAACCAGAAGTAATGGAAGCACTTCCTTAATGTTAATTTTTAGAACTGTTTCCAACTCTGCTAGAATTCTCACTGTGCATTCTAGGAATAGTGGAAAATAGCATTTTCACATAGACTGACATAGAGCATTTCAATAAGAGATGTCCAGCGGCAACTTACTCAAGTGAAATTTCCTTCACTTATATTGAAAAATGTTGCCGTTCTTTGCAATGTACATAATTGTTTGTATTATTTGTGGCCTTCACCTGAAACAGGCTTACTCTTTAATAAAGTTAAAGTACTGCTGTGGAACTTCAAAACATTTGGCAATGACAGTATAGGACAGGCAATACATGTAACCCTCAATATATTTTCTGCTTTCATCTGTGAAAGAAGTCACTGAGTCGCGAGAAATGAATCACTGCTCAGTGTGGGCCCTTATTTTACTGGCATAGCTTTGATCTAAAACATCATTGATGAAACATGAGAATGATCCCAGGAATGAGTGGGTTAACATATGATGAGCGTTTGTCGGCGCTGGGCCTGTACTCGCTGAGGTTTATAACGATGAGGGGGTACTTCATTGAAACTTACCGAATAGTGAAAGGCTTGGATAGTGTGAATATGTACGTTTAGAAAGGAGATGAGGAGGAATTTCTTTCCCAGAGGGTGGTGAATCTGCTGAATTTATGGCCACAGACGGCTGTGGAGGCCAAGTCAATGGATATTTTTAAGGCGGAGATTGACAGATTCTTGATTAGTACGGGGTTGAGAGGGAGAGATAGATCAGTCATGATTGAATGGCGGAGTTGACTTGATGGGCCAAATGGCCTTATTCTACTCCTAGAACATGAACTTATCATTCACGTTCTATTTTTTTATTCTCTCATTTGTAAACTGTTAACATCCATGCTATCCAACTCTATTGCAGTCAAAGTTTACACTAATCCTTTTAATATTTCCACTCCCCCAGGCAGCCTATGCAGCTTTCATTCAGCTAATTCTGTACTGAGTGACTGAGACCTAGATATTTGTCAGAATTAATTTTGGGTTATTAATCAAATTTTTGGGAGATTTCAAGAAGATTGTTTTGAGCATGACTATTATTCCATCACTGTAAAAGCTGGCATGTTTGGACTGGTCTTTTAGAACAGTGCTTCTTAAACTGGTGAATGGCTCACCCAAGGGCGAATGAAATTATTTTGGGGTGAATGAAACTAGAGGGCTGAATGAAGGGTGAATGACTTAATTTATTCAGATATTTATATATTTTCTATACTTAAAAAAGACGTTGCCATTAAAGTGGTTAGTAAGCTCTTATTTGTTTTAATGGCAGTGGAGCTGGAAATTTGATGTTTTTTTCTCTCTCTACCTATGGATTTCTAATTTCAAAGTAGAAGGATATTTCCCAAATTTACTGTAATGTAACCTTTTAGAGAAGACCAGACGAGCTAGTGGGATTATACATCTATAAATGGCAACACTGGAGGACCGCCGTAGGCAACTGTTGAACTGTAACTTTACTTTGTGTAGCAATTTAGCGACCAAAGTTGATATTTGGTGGCATTGCGAGCTTTCGTCAGGGAGAGTTATAGAAAGTTATTAGACTAAGTGGGACCCGTTGGGTCCCAGCATCACACGGGAGGGCTGGTCACCCAACGCAATATTCCACCTCTCCACCAATTCCAATATTGCTGGCCAGTGGGGGGGGCTTTCTGTTGCGCTAGTATGGGTGTTGTGGGCCGAAGGGACTGGTTTCCAGAGGGCTAGTATGGGCATTGTGTGCCGAATGGATTATTGGGCTGGCAGCTCAGTCACTGAGGCCTGGCAGTACAGTCACTCAGACCTGGCAAGCTGGCAGCTCAGAAACTGCCAGAAATTCTGCCCAAAACAGGTGACAGACTCTGTGTGAGAGAGAGAAGGGGGAGAGGGTGGACTGAATGGATTATTGGACTGGCAGTTCAGTCACTTATGGTTGGTGGGCTGGTAGTTCACTTACTTATGGCTGGTGGGCTGGCAGTGCAGTCACTCATGGCTGGTGGACTGGCAGTTCAGTCACTTACAGCTGGTGGGCTGGCAGTGTAGTCACTCATGGCTGGTGGGCTGGCAGTTCAGTCACTTACAGCTGCTGGGCTGGCAATTCACTTACTCACGGCTGGTGGGCTGGCTGTGCAGTTACTCACGGCTGGTGGGCTGGCTGTGCAGTTACTCACGGCTGGTGGACTGGCTGTGCAGTCACTCACGGCTGGTGGGCTGGCAGTTCAGTCACTGACAGCTGGTGAGCTGGCAGTTCACTTACTCACGGCTGGTGGGCTGGCAGTGCAGTCACTCATGCCTGGTACGCTGGCAGTTCACTCAGTCACCCCTTCTCCCTTTACCCCCCCCCCCCCACTCTGCTCTTTGCCATTCCCCTCCCCCCATGCATTCAGTCCTTCTCCCCACAACCTCCCCCCATGCACTTTTAGTGGCTCTCCCACAGAGCATCCATTCCTGCCTATTAGGTTCCCATTGTGATGAAGAACACGCAGGCATGAAAAGTGGAAAAAGGATTTATTAAAGTTTAAAATGTGAATGACTCTTAAAATATAAGAACAATTTAAATGTTAAAGATGAGAATTATTAAGTTATTTCTTGTTGTGTCTCTTGTTGCTGCTCACTGCATCTTTATGTCTCTTTGCTGTTGATAAAAAGAGACAATTTAAATATAGAGAGATTGAGCGGTCAAATATTAACATAGAAAATCTGAGAATTTATCTCAGAAGTCATCATTCAACGAAGCACGCTTTTAATGACAACATTCTTGGCCGATGTTCCATCCTTCAGGAAAACTTTGACATTTCCCTTCATCTTTCCTCGGCTAAGAGACACATATAGTTTTCCATGCTGAAATACCGTTTTGTCGCATTCTGCATTGTTTGTCCTTGTGCTTTATGGATCGTCATAGCAAAACTTGATTGAATGGGGAATTTGGTCTGCTGAAGGGGAATGTCTTCACCTTCTGTTAAATTGAGTGCTCACCTTCACCTTCTGTTAAATACACAGCTCTCTGCTCTGCATTCAGCAGAGGCCCATTCTCCTCCACAAATTGCTGTTGTTCAGTTCTATCGTATTGCAATTCCTGCAGCAATTCTGGATTGTCATCATCAAGGTGCATCCTTCCATTTCTTGGTTGTGGCAAATTAAAGAATAATATTGTTTTGTTGTAATTCTCAATCCTCTGGACTCACTGAAGAATTTGTGCAAAACATTTTTTTGAGGCGGGAGTTGTCAGGGTGGGGTGGGGGGTGGTCCTGCAGCCGAGGGAGGGGACGGCTTCAGGCGGATGTCAGTGGGGGGACGGGTGGGGGGGGGGGGGGGGGGGCGGTGAGCGACCTACTCATGGCCTCTGGACTCACTGCCTTGGGACTAACTCATGGTCTCTGGTCTGACTGACTGATTGACTCATGGCTTCTGGACTGACAGACTGAATCACGGCTTGTGGACTGACTGACATATGCTCGACTTCTGGAGTCACGTCCGACTTTTGTAATCTGAAAACTGTAACATCCATCTGTAACATCCACATTACAATAACACCTTCTTCCTGACAGCCATCAGGCTATTAAACATAACGAATAAGCTCTGAACTACGAAATACTTTATTATTTGTTCTATTTGTTATTTGTTGATCACACACACACATCCTCCACCACACACAGACTCACTCTCACACGCGCGCACACACACACACACACACACACACACACACACACACACACACACACACACACACACACACACACACACACACACACACACACACACACACACACACACACACACACACTTACACTTACACAGACTTTCAGACACTCACACACACACAGACTTGTGACCCATACTGTTGCTATGCTACGCTACGCCAACTGGAGTACACGCGATTAACTGCAGGTAAGCATTTACCATTGTTTCCAGCATAGCGGGCCTGTTAAAACCCGCCAAAATGGTCAATTTTTGCGCTGTAAATAATTATGGAAATTGGGATAAGCGTGAGAGACATTTATCCTACTTTTGATTTCCAAAAGTGAGGAGAAATGACGGTAGATAGAGGCGACAGCTGAAGGGACAACAACAGCCAAAGTGCTTGGCGAACATTGGCCGTGCAGATATTGAGATTGAATATATTGGGAATTATAGCATTTGGTCACTGCATTTCATCAACAGTAAGGCATTATTTGTGTTTTTTTCTTGATTCCTATAGTATCTAAAAAGTTTCAGAAGTGATAAATTTGGCTGTAAAATTTTAAAATCGCCCATGATTCTTAAATGGGTTTTTAACATAAAACAGAACATTAACATAAACGTGCTTTAAATAACGTCCAACAATCACACTCACCATAGACGGAGCAGTAAGCTCTCTTGAATTATTCAACGCCGTCTTCTGCACTCGCCGCCATCTTGACGTCACCCTCTCGCTTCTTGCCACGAACCGGAAATGACGCAATCGGCGCCAGCTTGCCGCTAACCGGAAATCACGTCATCGGCGCCATCTTGCCACTAAGCGGAAGTCACGGAATAAGCGCCAATTTTGCAATTAAACACAGTCCTGATCTAATAAAATGTTTATTCATGCTTTATCCATCCGAAAACTGTTGCAACCATTTTAAAAACCAAGACAAACAATTTTGCAGACACTTTATAACCAATACATTTTCTGAAAGCATTTTTTTAAAAGCCAAGACAATCAATTTTGCAAATACTTTACAACCAATACATTTTCTGAAAACATTTTTTTAAAAAGCCAAGCAAACAATTTTGCAAACGCTTTACAACCACATCGAGGGGTCTCACCATTGAGTAGACGTGCGTTCAGTGTTATTCGCAGCTCAGAGAGCCGTGACCCTCTCACTCCATCTCGCAGAAACTGAGTGAGGCACGACACTGCCGGCTTTTATAGTCCCTCCCCCCTGCTGCCAGCGGGGCAGCAGAGAGAATGGGGACATTTTTTAAAGCATTAATAACTCTCTGATTTTTCATCGATGGGGAAATCCTCTGGTCCAGCTCAGCGGAGGCGGACTCTGAGCGAGGTGGCCAAAAATGACAGCCGTAAGTAGCGGCGTTCTTTCAGAAATCACGAAACAAAAAGTCAGAAAGTGGTCAAGATCTTAGTTTTAGTAATATAAGATATTAGTTGGATACTAATAAATTAAATCACATACACCATGGTTTTTTGAGCTAGTTTTCCAAGAAAAAAACTGCAGTAATCAAAGCCCGAAAGGGTACAAATGGGTGCTGAAAGCCCCGTGCCCAGGTTTTTTTTAAATCATTCTAATAGAACTCCAGTGGTAATTAAACTTTTTTTCACTCCTAGTTTTCTTTACATATTTTTAGGATGTTCAAAAAGTTGAATAATATAAACATGTAAGAAATGAGTTAATTTATGTTTTTTGCTCATGTGACAAAATGAATTACATATAAAATTATACACAAGGGAGAATAAGACGGAAATTACCAAAAACATAAGAAAATTTAGTCGAGATGAATGAAATTTTGTGATAAAGACCCAAGGGTGAATGACTCTGAAATAGTTTAAGAAGCACTGTTTTAGAACTCCTGGTACTTCTCCCAATTTGATGGCTCGGTGTGATCTTGAATGGTGAAATAATGCTGCATGGTGCAAATAAACAATCCACAACTCGAATATCAAAAAAATCTGCAGATGCTGAAGATCTGAAATAAAATCAGAAAATCCTGGAAACACACAGGAGGTCAGGCAGCATCTGTGGAAAGAGAAACAAAGATAAAATGTCTTGTTCTGGACCCTTCATCACAACTGAGTTAAAGGTGAGAATAGACACAAAAAGCTGGAGTAACTCAGCGGGTCAGGCAACATCTCTGGAGTAAAGGAATAGGTGACGTTTCGTGTCGAGACCCTTCTTCAGACTCAGATTCAGGGGAAAGTGAAACGAGTGATATAGACAGTGATATAGAGAGATATAGAAACAAATGAATGAAAGATATGTGAAACGATGATAAAGGAAGCAGTTAGTTGTGGACTACGTGAAAACAAGTTACATACAATGAGACTCAACAAGACAACTTTGAAGTACAACCACTTGGGTGGGGGAGGGACGGAGAGAGAGAGGGGATGCCAGGGTTACTTGAAGTTAGAGAAATCAATACTCATACCACTGGGTTGTAAGCTGCCAAAGCGAAATATTTGCATTTGGCCTCAGCCGTCAGACATTGTTAAACGTTAAAAGGTGAAAGAATAGCAGATGCAGAAAAGCATTGGTCTAGAAATTTAATAGTGAGATATCTCTAACACTGAAGTAGTCACTATGATACTAAGGTCCGTGTGCTCACATGGTCTTTCAGGCATTTTAGAAGTACTTCATTATGTCCTCACATACTTGGGAAAGGTTCTGTAAAATGTCATTGATATATTTAGAGTTTCTGCCCCTCTGCTTGACCTGCTGACAGTTTCCATCAGTTAGACGCAAAAAGCCAGAGTAACACAGCAGGTCATTCAGCATCTCTGGAGAAAAGGAATAGGTGACGTTTCAGGTCGAGACCCTTCTTCAGAGTCAGACCCGAAATCACATGTTTCCTGCAGTTTCTGTTTATATTTCCCGTATTTTGCGTTTTTAAATGTAGTTCCACAATATTTCCTCCACTGGGTGGAAGATCAGTTGATTTTCAAATAAAATCCCCTCAGTTATCTCCCTAACAATGGATCGGTAACGGAGATTGATTCTCTAGCTGTTGGGCACCACTAAAAACACCGATGAAGTAGGCATTCAACAAATCCTGAAAATCCAAGCACTTCAGTAATTATATGTTAAAGTAAAACATTTTAATTTAAATTGAGGCAACTGTAATCCAAATAGAAATGAACTATCTTGTATCTTTTACCGGAAATAATTTATTCTTAAACCCTTTGAAGCCAAGCAGAAGCGTGAGTGTAAAATCAACCACAATTGGAGCAAGCACTTTGCATCCCTTGAGTAGTGTATTTGTCTGCTTACAATACAATACAATACAATACAATACAATACAATACAATACAATACAATACGGTTTATTTGTCACATTGCACATAAAGTGCAAGTGAAATGAATATGTCAGCAGCGGTACAATTATAAAGAACACACACAAAAACACAATAAAAATTTAACATAAACATCCACCACAGCATTCATCACTGTGGTGGAAGGCACACAATTTGGCCAGTCCTCCTCCATTTTCCCCCGTGGTCGGGACCTCAACCCTCCGCAGCCGTTGCTGCGGGCGTCCATATGGTAAAAGGACAAGGTACAAGTCCAGGTAAGTCCAGAGTCGGCTTCCCCACCGGAGACCGCGGCTTTAAGTTGGTGTAGGCCGCAGGCCGGCGGTCGAAGATTTAAAGTTTAAAGTTCCCGCCGCGCCGCAGCCAGAAGCACCGCAGACCGCAGGGCCGGCGGTCGAAGCTCCCCTCCAGGGGTGATGGTAAGTCGCCACCGCGCCCGCGGTAGAAGTTGGCCGCGGGTCGGCAGTGATGGCTTCTTCTTCCCCCGGGTCCCCCACGAGGGATCCTGGGCTGTAGACGCCGCACCAGCTGGAGGCTTCAGGCTGCAGGCTGCCCCGGGCCAGCGAAACGGAGCGCTCCCCTCCAGCGAACCCCAGCAAGGGCTCGCCCGCTCCACGCCGAGAGTCCGCGCTGTGTCCGCCGCTGAAGCCCCGGGCGCGTCTCCGGGAAAGGCCGCGCCGATCCTTGCTGTTAGGCCACGGGGGAGGCGACCTGGAAAAAGTCGCCTCTCCATGGAGGAGGAGGCCGAAACGGTTTCCCCCTCACCCCCCCACACCACCCCCCACACAAAACACACAAAGAAACATTAAAAAATACTTTAAAACATACTAAAAAAAAAATTAAAAGTTGAAAAAACTAACGCACTGCTGACAGGGCTGCCGCCATTGCTTAAGCCCCTGTCCCACGATGCGAGTTTACCCAAGAGCTCTCCCGAATTAAAAAAAAAATCAAACTCGTAGTACTTCATCACGGGTATTTTTTTACTCTTGGAAATTTTTCACGCTGTTGAAAAAACTTCACGAGTTTCCACGTTTCCTGAGTACTACCGTTAGCATTACGAGCCGCTACGAAACGTCCACAAGCTCTGACGTACCCGCTGTGTACATTCTACGTACTTACCACGAGTTTGATTTTGTTTTAAACTCGGGAGAGCTCTTGGGTAAACTCGCGTCATGTGAAAGGGCCTTTAGTCTAATTTTGTTGACATGAGATTTTGAAATAGTAATGACAGAGATTGAAATGCTAATATAATAATTCACAAAGGGCATTCTATGCAAATTATATATTACCTCAAGAATAATTCATAGTACACTGAATATAGAACAGTACAGGCTTTAGGAGAGCGCCCAGTCCCCTCACCCCACTCACCATCAACAACACCACAGTCACATCTGTGGAGTCATTTAAGTTCCTTGGAACCATCATCTCCAGGGACCTTAAATAGGAGGCCACCATCGAGTCCACAGTCAAAAAGGCCCACCAGAGGATGTATTTCCTGAGGCAGCTGAGAAAACACACTCTGCCACAGGCAATGCTGGTCCAGTTTTATACTGCCATGATAGAATCTGTCCTCACCTGCTCCATCATGGTCTGGTTTGGCTCAGTCACCAAGCATAACATCCGGAGGCTGCAGCGCATCGTTCGATCAGCCGATAAGGTTGTTGGCTGCAGCCTTTTCCCCCCATTGGCGAACTGTACACGGCAAAGGTCATGAAGTGAGCAGTTAAGATTACCTACATGTTGGATAGCTTTGATTATATTTAGCTTTGCTAAATTAATTGTTCTTTAAATGTTAGTTATTGACGCTAGCATCTTGCCAACCATAGATGCCAAACAAACACAAATAGGTTCCAGTACACACGATTAATAAACATACATGCCGCGTGCCAGCGCAAATCGCCACAAGAGAACGTGCTGTGTTAAACTAGCTAGCTTATCATTCCCTGCATTGCACCGTCCTCTAATTTTGAATAAAGGAGTCACATTGGCTGCTTTCTAATATTCTGTAGACAGACTCAAAATACTGGAGAAATTCAGTGGGACAGGCAGCGTCTCTGGAGAGAAGGAATGGGTGACTTTTTGAGTTGAGACCCTTCCTTCACCCATTCCATTTCTCCAGAGATGTTGCCTGTCCCGCAGAGTTACTCCAGCACTTTGTGTCTATTTTCGGTGTGAACAAGCATCTGGGGTTCACTCCTAGAAATTCAAATATTCTGACATCCTCCCTCAATTTGGTGTGCTCTATTTTGACCAAGGTTTTCATTCTTTAAATGCCTTGGGTGTCTTCCATTGGGTCCTGGCATCTTTTCAACCTTTTCTCTAATACCTTATCCATTATGGTTGGGATTAGAAGTTCTTCCCCGTTATTTAAAATCAGTTAATCTGTTTTCTGAGGAATATTTACAATGTCTTCCACAATCATAATGATCATAATCATAATAATACTTTATTAGCCAATTATGTTTTGCAACATATGAGGAATTTAATTTGCCATACAGCCATACCAATAAAAAGCAACAGAACACACAAAATACATTTTAACATAAACATCCCGCACAGTGACTCCTCCACATTCCTCACTCTGATGGAAGGCGAAAAAAAAGTTAAATCTCTTCCCTTCTTTGTTCTCCTGAGGTTGGGGGCCTTGAGCCTGCCGTTGATGGGACGATCTTGACTCCCGTAGCCGGCAGTTGAGCCCCCCTCGTCAGGGCGATCAAGCTCCTGCATCGGGGGTTTTGGGGAGTGGGGGGGGGAATCTCAGCTCCCCTGCACCAGGTGATCTGACCCCGGGTCAGGGCTGGTCGAACCATCTGCGTCACTGGAGCTTCCCGACATCGGCCTCTGCCTGAGACTGCGAGCCTCTCGATGGTGAAATCTGCAGGTTGCAGTTGGAGCGTCGATCCCAGGCAAGGGATCGCAGGCTCCGATGGTAAGTCCACGTCCCCGCAGTGGGGCTCAAAATCAGTCCCGAGCAAGGCCTCCAGCTCCGTGATGTTAGGCCGCAGAGCGACCGGAGATACGATCCGGAAAACAATCCCATCTCCGGCAAGGTAAGAGATTGAAAAAAACGTTTCCCCTCCCCCCACATAAAACAAACCAGAGAACATGAACACAAACTGTTAAAACACACTAAAAATAATTTAAAAAGAGACGAAAAGACAGGCAGACTGTTGATGAGGCTGGCATTGTCGGCGCCCCCTAGTGGTTCTGAGACTGAGGATAACTTGATTTAATTTATTGTTTCCTGTTATTAGAAATTGGGGGCCAAGAAGTGACTCCTGGGCTGCTCCATTAGTTACATCCTTCGGGCTTATAAAGGATCATTTTCCTCAGCGCTTTGTTGACTGTTCTCAATCCATGCTAACATGCTCCACCAAATGCCCTTGTGCTCTTAATTTATGCACCAGCCTCTCATGTGTTAACTTCTCCCATGGCTTTTGGAAATCTAAACACACTACAACTAGAGATTCCCCTCCAGCAACTTGAATAAAGCCCATGGCCCACTGGGCTTCATTATTATGGGATTTGAGTAAGTTGTACAAGACGTTGGTGAGACCACACTTGGCGTGTTGTGTCCGATCGGGCTTGATCACCATGCCATTGAAAAGATGGCATTAAGATGGAAAGAGTGTAAAACAGTGTTGCCAGGACTTGAGGGTAGAAGCTACATAGAGGGAGAGATTGGGTACGCTGGAAAAAGGTTTGCGTTATGAGGAGAGTCTGGATAGGCTTGGTCTTCTTTCGCTTAAGCACAGGAGGCTGAGATGTGACCTGAGAGCCTAGAGAATCATGAGGGGCATAGATTATGTGAATAGCCTTTTCCTCATGGTACGAGACCCTAAAAACAAGATGGCATCGTTTTAAGATGAGAGAGGGAAAAGTTATAAGGGTCCTGAGGGGAACCTTTTTTCACACAAAGTACATGTATAGAATGAGCTGCCAGAAGAGATGGTGGAGGTTGCTACAACTGCAACGTTTTAATGGACTCTTGGATAGGTCTATCGATAGGAAAGGTTTGTTGAGAGATGGACCAGGCAGAGACAAATGGGACTAGTTTGTTTAGTCAGCAGGGATGAGGAGCTGAAGTGCCTGTAGTGGCTGTAGATAGATGGAACTACGGGTACTGGTTTACAGAAAAAGACACAAAGTGCTGGAGTAACTCAGTGGGTCAGGCAGAATGGAGAACATGGATAGGTGATGTTTCGGTTTGGGTCCCTTCTCAGTCTGGCTCTATGACTGTTTTCTTCCCCTTGCTATTCACAATTCAGCTAGTCCTACATTGCTGACACCTTCCCGGATTAACAAGGTTATCCCCCTCCTATCCTTTCTGGCCTGTAATTTAGGAAGATTAAATAATCTGAATGTTGAACATAAATCCCTACCAACATCCTCAGGACTTTTTACAGGGGTACGGTGGAGTCTGTACTCATGTACTGCATGAACACGTGGTACTCCGACTGTAACTGCTCGGACAGGAAGGCTCTGCAGAGGGTAGTGAGGGGAGCTGAGAGGATCATTGGTGTTTCCCTACCCTCGGTACAAGAACTGTTCCAGTGTCTGAAAAAAGCTCTGAGAATAGCTAAGGACAAACTGTACCCCTCCACACACATCTGGATCTCCTGCCATCAGGCAAGAGATACCGTAGCATCAAAGCCCGGACTACCAGACTGCTAAACAGCTTCCTGTCACAGGCTGTGAAGCTGCTAAACAGTCACTCCACCTGATTCTGCGGCTTTGCACTGACAATTTAATAACTCTGGCACTGGCCACTCAAATCAGCTGCCCTGGACATTTTAATGACTGTTTGTACTGTATTTAATGTTGCTGTTTTACCTGCTTTTAACTATTTATACTGTTTCATCAGGGACTGGATTGTTTTTACTGTTATTATGTGTGAAATGTTTAAGTTTTATGTGCGATGCTCCGTTATTCCCTGGGAAACGTCTTGTCATTTTGCACTGTACAATTCTTGCTTTGCAAGATGACAATGAAGGTTGATTGATTGATAACAGTGGGGAAGAAGCTGTTCCTAAATCTGGTGGAAGATCCTTTCAAGCTTGTGTGTCTTCTGCCTGATGAGAGAGGGGAGAGGAGAGAGTGCCTGGGGTGAAAATGGGCATTGATAATATAAGCTTCTTTCCCAAGGCAGCATGAAATATAGATGGAATCAATGGGGGGGGTGCTGGTTCCTGTGATGGACTGAGATGCATCCAAAACTCTGCAATTTCTTGCGATCTTTGACAAAGCTAATGGCCAACCAAGCTGTGATATAAGCTGAGAGGATGCATCTGTAGAAGTTGGTAAGAATAATTGGAGACGTGGTAAACCTCCTTTGTCTTGTGAGGCAATAGAGGCATAGGTGTCCTTTCTTGGCCATCAATATCGTGGCAGCAAGACTGGGTGAGAAAATGGTCATTGGCTTTCAACATGTCTGCACCCTCTGCTCTCACCCAGCCTGTCACATCTCCTGCAATCTATAACCTTCTTTCCTTATTCCTTCCCAGCTCAACTTAGATTTCCATTCATAGCTCAATTGTAAATGAAATGAAATGATGCAATATCTTGTGTAACACATCTGATTAAAGGGACAGGGACAATCTAGAGACAGCCATCAAGGCTGTGCTACCTGCCGATCACCAACCCCTCACACTCACCCCCCTACGACGTATTCGTGGCACTGAGTAGGACTAATGCACGTAAAGCCTGCTGGCCCTGACGGCATCCCCGGGCGCGTGCTCAGGGCCTGTGCTGCGCAGCTGACAGACGTCTGGACTGACATCTTCAACCTGTCACTTGCCCAAGCAGTTGTCCCCACGTGCCTTAAATCCACCTCCATCGTGCCAGTGCCAAACACTCCACTGCGGCAAGCCTCAACGACTTCCGCCCAGTTGCACTTACCCCCATCATCACCAGTGCTTCGAGAGGCTGTCCTGGCACACCTCAAAAGCTGCCTACCCCCCACACTGGATCCCTATCAGTTTGCCTACCGCAAGAACAGGAGTACGGAGGATGCCATCTCAACGGCACTTCACTCCGCCCTCTCCCACCTCGACAACAGAGACACTTACGTAAGAATGCTGTTCATCGATTACAGCTCAGCATTCAACACCATTATACCATCAAAACTGATCACCAAACTCGGTAACCTGGGCATCGACCCCTCCCTCTGCAACTGGATACTGGACTTTCTAACCAACAGACCCCAGTCTGTTAGGTTAGACAAGCACACCTCTTCAACCCTCACCCTGAACACCGGCGTTCCACAGGGCTGTGTGCTGAGCCCCCTCCTCTACTCCCTCTTCACCTATGACTGCACACCTGTACATGGTACTAACACCATCATCAAGTATGCAGATGATACAACGGTGATTGGCCTCATCAGCAACAACGATGAGTCGGCCTACAGGGAGGAGGTCCAGCACTTAGCAGCATGGTGCGCTGACAACAACCTGGCCCTTAACTCCAAGAAGACCAAGGAGCTCATTGTAGACTTCAGGAAGTCCAGGGGCGGCACGCACACCCCCATCCACATTAACGGGACGGAGGTGGAACGTGTTTCTAGCTTCAGGTTCCTGGGAGTCAACATCTCCGATGACCTCTCTTGGACCCACAATACCTCAACTCTGATCAAGAAGGCTCACCAGCGTCTCTTCTTCCTGAGGAGACTGAAGAAGGTCCATCTGTCTCCTCAGATCCTGGTGAACTTCTACCGCTGCACCATCGAGAGCATCCTTACCAACTGCATCACAGTATGGTATGGCAACTGCTCTGTCTCCGACCGGAAGGCATTGCAGAGGGTGGTGAAAATTGCCCAACGCATCACCGGTTCCTCGCTCCCCTCCATTGAGTCTGTCCAAAGCAAGCGTTATCTGCGGAGGGCGCTCAGCATCGCCAAGGACTGCTCTCACCCCAACCATGGACTGTTTACCCTCCTACCATCCGGGAGGCGCTACAGGTCTCTCCGTTGCGAACCAGCAGGTCCAGGAACAGCTTCTTCCCGGCGGCTGTCACTCTACTCAACAACGTACCTCGGTGACTGCCAATCACCCCCCACCCCCCGGACACTTATTATCACTTATTATTATTTATTTAAATCATTTGCTATGTCGCTCTTCCAGGGAGATGCTAAATGCATTTCGTTGTCTCTGTACTGTACACTGACAATGACAATTAAAATTGAATCTGAATCTGAAATGTCCTGAGGCATGTCATGGGATTGTGGATAAACAAAATCAGACAGATATCAAGGGAAGGGAATATTAAGGCAAATGATCAACAGCACTGTCAAAGAAAGAGTTTTCTGTTAGTCTTAAAGGAGGGGAAAGATAAATGGGTTATTTTGAAAGTGAAATTCAGAGTAACTAAACCTACAATGTTAATATGTTGTTAGTGCAAAATTCAAATGAGGTAGTGAGGTTCATTTCTTCAAATGTCAGTTCTGCATATGCATATTTATTGTGTACAGGCCAGCCACCTAGGCAGTTGTGAGGTTAAAGGTTTTGCTAAAGATAGTCACATAAAGCTGGAGTAACTCAGCGGGAAAGATAGCATCTCTGAAGAGAAGCAATAGGTGAAGTCACCTACAGTATTCCTTTTGTCCAGAGATGCTGTCTGACCCGCTGATAACACCAGCGTTTTGTGTCTATCTTTGGTTTAAACCAGCATCTGCAGTTCCTTCCTGCACATAAAGGTTTTGCTAACTCTTTTAATAATAATAATAATAATAATGGATGGGATTTATATAGCGCCTTTCTAATACTCAAGGCGCTTTACATCGCATTATTCATTCATGCCTCAGTCACACTCGGTGGTGGTAAGCTACTTCTGTAGCCACAGCTGGCCTGGGGCAGACTGACGGAAGCGTGGTTGCCAATCTGCGCCTACGGCCCCTCCGACCACCACCAATCACTCACACACATTCATACACATTCACACACAGACAAAGGTGGGTGAAGTGTCTTGCCCAAGGACACAACGACAGTATGCACTCCAAGCGGGATTCGAACCGGCCACCTTCCGGTCGCCAGCCGAACACTTAGCCCATTGTGCCATCTGTCGCCATCTGTCGTACCTCCCCTTTTCCCAACTTGACACCATTCAGATAAAAATCTGCCTTCCTGTTTTTGCCACCAAAGTGGATAACCTCACATTTAGTCATATTAAACTGCATCTGCCATGCATCTGCCCACTCCCCCAACCTGTCCAAGTCACCCTGCTTCCTCATAGCATCCCCCTCACAGTTCACACTGCCACCCAGTTTTGTGTCATCTGCAAATTTGCTAATGTTACTGTATATCCCTTCATCTAAATCATTGATGTATATTGTAAATAGCTGACGTCCCAGCACTCAGCCTTGCGGTACCCCACTAGTCACTGCCTGCCATTCTGAAAGGGGCCCGTTAATCAATACTCCTTGTTTCCTGTCTGCCAACCAATTTTCTATCCATGTCAGCACTCTACCCCCAATACCATGTGCTCTAATTTTTCCCACTAATCTCCTATGTTGGACCTTATCAAATGCTTTCTGAAAGTCCAGGTACACTACATCCACTGGCTCCCCTTGTCCATTGTCCTAGTCCTACATCCTCAAAAAATTCCAGAAGATTAGTCAAGTATGATTTCCCCTTCGTAAATCCATGCTGGCTTGGATTGATCCTGTTACTGCTGTCCAAATGTGCCGCTATTTCATCTTTTATAATTGACTCACTACATGGTGTACTCATGAATAGTTTGATTGTGCTCATGTACAGTGTATGATTTGCCTGGTTAGGATGCAAAAGGAAGCATTTCACAATATCCCGATGCACATGATAATGTTAAACCAAACTGTGTAGGAAGGAACTGCAGATGCTGGTTTAAACCGAAGATAGACACAAAATGCTGAAGTAACTCAGCGGGACAGGCAGCACCGCTGGAGAGAAGGAATGGGTGACGATTCGGGTTGAGACCCTTCTTCAGAATTCAGTCTGTCCACCAATGCCAACTGTTTTGTACAAAATTGGATTAGACTTTCAACATGTGCCACAAATTGAAATCACTGTGGAAATTAATGATCAAACCAGAAAGGTAGCAGTTTAGGCATTATCTGTGGATAGAGAAAGTTGTTCGTCAGTTTGGACAAAATCTCTTCAACCTGAAATGCTTATTGCTTTTCTCTTTTGAAAGATGCTGCCTGATCTGCTGAGTATTTCTGGCCTTTTCTGTTTTTATTTCACATTTCCTGCATCTGCTGTTTTATTTTATTTTCATGAAAATTACCAACTATTTATGACAAGAATAAATCAGCCACCGGTTAACCCATAGATGTTTTAGTTCAGAGATACAGCGCGGAAACAGGCCCTTCGGCCCACTAAGTCTGTGCCGACCAGTGATCCCCGCACATTAACCCTATCCTACACGCACTGGGGACATTTTTATTACATTTATGCCAAGGCAATTAACCTACCAACCTGTACGTCTTTGGTGTGGGTGGAAAACAAAGATCTCAGAGAAAACCCACGCAGGTCACGGGGAGAACGTACAAATTCCGTGCAGACAGCGCCTGCATTCAGGATCGGACCTGGGTCTCAGGCGCTGTAAGGCAGCAACTCTACTGCTGCACCACCGTGCCGGAGACCCAAAGCATTGGCATCAAATGAAGGTTGCATGCTGACTGTCATCGTAGTCCCTCAATTGTACATGCTTCTAGCCAACATTCAGAGCACATGTATTAATATCATCCCTGGTATGGTATTTAGCAAAAACTGTGCACATGTGTGCATGTCATATACACATTCTGGATCTTGCTACACCCAGACCTTGTAACTACCTGCTTGAATTTCATCCTGCGCTGTTATCACAATTGATTGAATCAAGGAGTAGAGGACATAGGTTTAAGGTGAAGGGGAGAAGATTTCATAGGAATTTGAGGGGTAACTTTTTCACACAAAGGATGGTGGGTGTATGGAACAAGCTGCAGGAGGAGCAGCCACTGTGGTGCAGCGGTAGAGTTGCTGCCTTACAGCGCCGGAGTCCCGGGTTCGATCCCGCCAATGGAGTTTGTATGTTCACCCCGTGACTGCTTGGGTTTTCTCCGAGATCTTCGGTTTCTCCCACACTCCAAAGACTTATAGGTTTGTAGGTTAATTGGCTTGGTAAATGTAAAAATTGTCCCTAGTGGGTGTAGGATGGTGTTAATGTGCGGGGATCGCTGGTTGGCGGGGACCCGGTGGGCTGAAGGGCCTGTTTCCAAGCTGTATCTCTAAACTCTAAACTCCAAAGATAATAATAATAATAATACATTTTATTTGCGGGCGCCTTTCAAAGTCTCAAGGACACCTTACAGAAATTAACAAGAGAGAAAAAACATATAGTCGGAGTAAAATATATAATAAGGACATCACCAATACACAAATTAAAGACAGAATTCGCTCCAAAGACAAAAAAATCAAAAACACAATGTGAAGAGAGAGCAGCGGCAGCTAAAGCGCGCCAGCGTCCACTCTCCCTTCCGACAGCCATCTTGGACACATATTAACATATTCACTTACACACAAAAAATCATCCCCCCACAATGGTTACCACTGTGGGGGAAGGCACAATGTCCAGTCCCCATCCCCAGTTCTCCCAAAGTCAGGCCTATTGAGGCCTCCGCTATTGCCTCTACGGAGGCCCGATGTTCCTGGCCGTTCTGGCCGGGTGGTGTTGCCCCAGCGTCGGGAGAGTCCTTTCAGCGGCTGGGCCACCAGGAACGGCCGCTTCCTAACAAAGATGTACAGGTATGTAGACTAATTGGCTTGGTGAATGTGTAAATTGTCCCTAGTGTTTGTAGGATAGTGTTAATGTGCAGGGATCACAGTTCGGTGCAGACTCGGTGGGCTAAAGGCCTATTTCCCCGCTAAAAACTGAACTAAAGGAGGTAGTTGAGGCTGGGACTATCCCAATATTCAAGAAACAGTTAGACAGGTACATTGATAAGACCAGTTTGGTGGGATATAGACCAAACACGGGCAGGTGGGACTAGTGTAGCTGGGATATGTTGGCCAATGTGGGTGAGTTGGGCTGAGAGGCCTCTTTCCACGCTATGTCTTTACGACTTGCTGTTGCATTGTACAAAATTTCGCTTTAAGATTGATGGGGATTTTGGTCCTTGTAAAAACTCACTGATTTGAAAGGAATGTGGAGCTAACATCACTATTAATTCAGAATGGTCTCATGAATGTCTGGCAGGAACGCGGTGTTCTTGTGCATAAATCACAAAAGGTTAGCAGGCAAGTGAAGTAAATGGATTAAAAGGCACATTGACCATTATTACAAGGGAGTTGATGTTTAGACAAAGTGAAGTATTGTTAGAATTGTGCCTGGTGTTAATGAGGCTACACTTGGAGTACTGTACAGGTTTGGTCTCCTTATATAAGAAATGGTATAACAGCATTGGAGGCAGTCCAAAGAGATTCACCGGGTTATTTCTAGAATGATAGAGTTGTTTTGTCATTAAAGAAATTGGAAGTATGCCATTTGAAGTTCAGAAGAATGAAGTGTGACCTTATTGAAAGATCCGAAAGGGCATGGCAGGACAGATATTCAGATGTTTCCACCAGAGAGCCATAAATGAGGAGACATAGATAAGGAGGTTGTAGCTAAAACCAGGTCCATGGACATTTCTTGCCATAGAGGCTGGTGAACCTTTTGAATTCTCTATGCAGGGGGATTGTGGAGGCCAGGTCATTGAGGATATTTAAAGAAGAATATATTTTAAAATGATTAGGAATTGAAACCATGGAGAAATGGAACAAAAGAGGAGATGAAGCCCAGGGCAGAGCAGTGAGGATCATGTTGAATCATGGGCAGCTGGAAGGGTCAAGTGATCTACTCCGTCTCCTATTTCTGTATCATTTTGTGATCATTTTATACATGTAGAAAGGCAATGTTATGCAGAACTCTGACCTTTTCTCACCTGCTGGATTTGCTGCTAAACTCCATTATGCCCCTGTCCCACTTAGGAAACCTGAACGGAAACCTCTGGAGACTTTGCGCCCCACCCAAGGTTCCCAGAGGTTCCCGGAGGTTTTTGTCAGTCTCCCTACCTGCTTCCACTATCTGCAACCTCCGGCAACCACCTACAACCTCCGGGAACCGCATGGAAACCTTGGGTGGGCCGCAAAGTTTCCAGCGGTTTCCGTTCAGGTTTCCTAAGTGGGACAGGGGCATAAAAAGGATCCCCCTGCATAAAAACTTCCAGATTTAATTTTGGAAGTTTCATCGTGTGCTGGGATTAGCGATCATTATATTATCCAAGCAAAACTGCACACAAAGCTTAAAGTTCCTTCAAAACACCCGCGAAAATTTCCCTCTGGAGAAAAGTGAACGGTGAGGAATTTAAAGACTTAGCAAAAAAACTGAGAAAAGATTTCTTCAACCTGCAACCAGATAAAAGATCCATTAAAGACAACTGGGTGTGGCTGAGAAACTCTTTCAATAATATTGTTACAAATCATGTTCCTCAAAAACTCATTAAGGGCCGTATGCGTCCTCCTTGGTTTTCGGCAAAACTGAGACGTCTCTGCAGTAAGAAAGAGAAGTTTTATATCCGTGCCAAAAAAAAGGGTACACAACTGGACTGGGACAATTTTACTAGAGTGCGAAAGCAAGTCGATCGTGCAATTAGGAATGCTCATAGACAACATGTTTCTTCTATTCTTGGGGGAGAGCAACCCGACTTTTTGGAGATATGTGAAATCCAGACGGACAGACAACACTGGTGTCCAGATGCTAAAAGTGAACAACTGTCTGTTCACTGAGGACCAGGCGAAAGCAGAAGCTCTTGCAAACCAATTTCAACACGTTTTCACCCGGGAAGATGTGGAGCCTTCATTATTTCCAGATCTACCGCCCACCCCATATGCTGATATGCCTGCTATTAAAATTGTGGTTGAAGGTGTCAAGAAGTTATTGCTCAACATCAATACCACAAAAGCAATTGGACCAGATCAGATACAGAATCAAGCCCTCAAGATCGCACCTGAAGAACTGGCTCCAGTTTTGCAGTTCATTTTCCAACAATCGCTTGACTCAGGTGATGTTCCGCTGGATTGGAGGAAGGCTAACATCACTCCTCTCTTTAAGAAGGGTTCAACCACCAACCCAGCGAATTATCGTCCTGTTTCATTAACAAGTACTTGCTGCAAATTGCTGGAGCTTTTAATTGATAGTAATCTGATGCGACACGTGAGCAAACATAACATTCTTGCTGACAACCAACATGCATTTAGGAGGCATAGATCATGTGAGTCTCAGCTTATCCTGACGACAAATGACCTGGCCAAACACCTTGATGGTAACGTCATCACGGATTTAGTTGTGCTGGACTTTTCTAAAGCATTTGATGTCATCCCACACCAGAGACTGCTTCGGAAGCTTGAATTCTATTGTAGTCGTTCCAACGCGAAACGATAGTTTCCCCCTCCCCCCCCCCCCAACCCCACCCCCCACATAAAAAAGTCTAGACCTCCAAACAAAACACTTAACTAACTAAAATAAAAAATAAAAAGATGAAGAGACAGACAGCTGCTGGCTGGGCAGCCATGCACAGGACAGCGCCCCCTTTTCACATCTTACAATATACTTGGTGCCACCCTTGAAGAATCCAAACAAACCAAGTATCTTGGCATCAAATTGCAGAACGATCTGCGTTGGAATGGTCAGACTCATCATGCAACGGTGAAAGCAACAGGTGTCCTAAACTTTCTGAGGCGCAACTTTCATCATTGTTCAACTTCTGTCAAGGAGAAGCTATACTTCACCCTCGTTAGACCTCATTTGGACTACGCAGTTGCAGCATGGGACCCATACACAAATAAAAACATTTATTCCATCGAACGTGTCCAAAGACAGGCAGCTCGATTTGTTACTAATACCTATGAGAGAGAAGCGAGTGTCACCAAACTTCTGAATTCACTGGGGTGGAACCCTCTCCAAGACAGACGTGAAGCTCACCGTTTGACCTGTTTTTACAAAATGTTAAATGGTCAGCTCGACATAGATTACAAGACCTACACCAAACCCAAACCAATTAGGAGCAGACGAGGGCATTCAATCCAATTTGTGATCCCAGCTACTAAGACCGATGTTCTTAGATTCCAGCTACTAAGACAGCGATTCGTTCTTCTCCCACACAGTTAAAGCATGGAATAGTCTTCGCCCTACCATAGTTACCCAACCAGATGCAACTAAATTTAAAGTAGCTCTTTCTTCCCAAAAACGCTTTCTGGCTTAAGTCCTCCCTCCACCACGTCCAGTTTAAATTCCATTTGGAATATTTTGGAGGACCAAGAAACCAAGAACCAAGGAATAGGAATAGGAATACTTTATTGTCACATGTGACTACGCAGTGGGATTCTTTGCTTGCTTACTCAATGTATACAAATAGAGATACAAATAGGCCCCAAATAGGCCCCCGCCGAAGCTCCACCGCCATCAAGGTTCCACCGCTGTCGATGCCCCACTCGGTGGTGCCGATCCGGACCCCAGCCACGGGCTTCGTCGGCCACTCCACCGACCTGGACTCCGACCCGCGAGGCCCAGGCCGGCCCCGACCCGGCTTCTAAGCGGCATCGAGACGGCGGCGCTACAGCTTCCCTCGGCGCCTGGTTGCGTTCCCAGTCCACTAACCCCGTCAGTGACACATGCTAACATTTCCAAAGCTCCAGCATGTGAAACTCTATATTGACCTTGGTTTCAGGTGCACTCTGATCTTAAACGTCAAGCATTTTGATTCCATTTGTGATTATTATATGGGAAAAATGATCTGAACTTTGGAAGCGGTTTGAATCAGTTTACATTTACAGTTTTTATATTTCAAGAAGTTTCTGCTTATTTGAATTAGAGGTTAAAAGAGTTAGCGACCAATATCAATTGGCACACATTGCTTCCCAATTTCTATTCTGAAGGATGTATTGAGCAAAATAACGATGTGACAACAAATACAGGTCAATTTAACAAAACTGTCCGGTAAAACCTGAGTAAAAGTTTAACTCTCTGTTAGACCTTGCACTGTCTGCTCTCAATAGATTACCCTTCACCAGTTTGATATTTGCACTGGGTTGCATTGAGGTCACGAGCAGTAACCTTTGCTTCTCTTCTCTTCCTAGTCTACTTATCTTTGTCATATCATCTCTTCTGGAGTTGTTTGTACAATTAATCAAAATGTCATCACTATTTCAAAATGTATTCAAGGAAAACATCAACACTGAAATGCCCAGTCTCTCGAACTAATCACTTAATTCCACCGATGTTCATAATGGTAGCAGCATAGGAACATGTGTATTCATGGGGCATTTGATCATTATATTTGTTCCGAACACTTCTAATCCACTTCTAACTAAATAGTTGTACTGCGATCAACTAATCCACTTGTTTTTATACTGCTTTCCTTGTGCAAAAGAATAGCACAGAGAGCTTTATAAGTAGAGATTAAAGGTTATTTTGCAATTAATATGTTTTCTACATTGCAGTTTGTGCTCATTAACCTTCATTTAGAACGGCCAAGCAGAAAATGAGGGATGACATTTGTCCTCAGCACGCCCTGAACATGTTTAGCAACCAGGCATGTTGACCTACTCTTTTAAAAGATGGTTCCACTGAAATCAGTCAAATTTCACAACGGGATTGCAGCAAGTGCACACAACTACATCACATGTTCAGCAAATACAACTCGGGGGCAAATATTTAGCCCACAATGTTTCAGGACCGTCAAAGGACACAGCCACAACCTGTGCCCTCGTGACATTGCGAAATGAGTTTAGATTAGTTTAGAGTTACAGTGCGGACACAGGCCCTTCGGCCCACACTATCCTACACACACTAGGGACATTTTGCATTTATACCAAGTTAATTAACCTGTACGTCTTTAGAGTGTGGGAGGAAACCGAAGATCCCGGTAAAAAACCTTGCGGTCAAGGGGAGAATGTACAAACTCTGTACAGACAGCACCCAAAGACAGGATCGAACCTGGGTCCCTGGCGCTGTAAGGCAGCAACTCTACCGTGCTGTCTTGATCAAACCAGAAAATACTGGAAAGACCCGGAAAATACTGGAACGTTTTTCTCTTCACAAATTCCGCCTGATCTGCAGTTTTTTCACCTTTTTCCATTATTTCACAAGCCCAGCATCTGCATTTTCCCTTGTTTTTGTTACAGTGGGAGCTCTGGGTGATTGTTTTAACCAGTTGTCAACTTTTTCATAGACTCAGAGTTGTAAACCGGCCCTTTGCTTCGGCCCACCACTTTTTGCTTTTTGCTTACCTGCACTAATCCAATTCCCAAAGGTCCAATTTCTCTCATTTAACCAAGCAAACTTCCAACGTACTTTAAAGACAACTTATTAAATGTTGTCCAAATGCACAGTTTCATTTCATTGGTAAAAGAAGCAGCAAGTAAATTAAGTTTCTTCAATCTCAGAATTTTCTGATGAATCTGAAATATTTTGACACCTCCAATGAAAAAGGTCCTTTCAGAGTCAGTACATGGGCTCCAACCATTCAGATTTCTCCCAGACCTCTGCACAAACCCTTATTCAAACCTTTAAAATACTCTAAGCCTATAAATTCATCCTGATCGTCAAACCCAACATATGGTGGTTGTATCATATTTTAGACACAAAATACTGGAGTACCTCAGCGGGACAGGCAGCATCGCTGGAGAGAAGGAATGGGTGATGTTTCGGGTCGAGACCCTAGTATCTAAATGGTGTCAAGTTGGGAAAAGGGGAAGTACAACGGGATCTAGGGGGTTCCTGTTCATCAGTCAAGCATGCAGGTATAGCAGGCAGTGAAGAAAGCGAATGGCATGTTGGCCTTCATTACAAGAGGAGTTGAGTATAGGAGCAAAGAGGTCCTTCTGCAGTTGTACAGGGCCCTAGTGAGACCACACCTGGAGTATTGTGTGCAGTTTTGGTCTCCAAATTTGAGGAAGGACATTCTTACTATCGAGGGAGTGCAGCACTGGTTCACAAGGTTAATTCCCGGGATGGCGGGACTGTCATATGCTGAGAGAATGAAGCGGCTGGACTTGTATACTCTGGAATTTAAAAGGATGAGAGGTGATCTTATTGAAACATATAAGATTATTAAGGGTTTGGACACGCTAGAGGCAGGAAACATGTTCCCGATGTTGGGGGAATCCAGAACCAGGGGCCACAGTTTAAGAATAATGGGTAAGCCATTTAGAACGAAGATGAGGAAAAACATTTTCACACAGATAGTTGTGAGTCTGGAATTCTCTGCCTCAGAGGGCGGTGGAGGCCGGTTCTCTGGATACTTTCAAGAGAGAGCTAGATATGGTTAATTAAGCTAGATTAAAGATGGTGGAGTCAGGGGATATGGGGAGAAGGCAGGAACGGGGTACTGATTGGGGATGATCAGCCATGATCACATTGAATGGTGGTGCTGGCTCGAAGGGCCAAATGGCATACTCCTGCATCTATTGTCTATTGTATCTATTGTATTCAGCTTGTATTTACTCCAGCATATTGTGCCTATCTTTGGTTTAAAAAAACGTCTGCAGTTCGTTCCTACACATGCGCCATATTTTACTCCACTTATGAAGTTCCGTTCCAAAGACACATGTTTAGCACTACTATTTGGAAGTCATTTCCAGGCAAAGGTTTTACCTCACACTCTTCTGATAATATTTCTAAATACAGAACATTTTGAACTGGTCACAATATTTTCTGTTTTATGTAAGATGTTACTGGCAACATCTCCTCCGGGTCTGTGACTGTCTCTCTTCTTGACCATCTCCAAATTATTTGAGTCATGTGACAAACTATACAAACACATTGTACTGAATCTTAACAAGGCAAGGTGACCAAAGGAGAATATTAATTGTAAACTCTGTGGTTATTAATTAATAGTTATTTTTAATCCATGCGTTTGAATTTTTACGAGGGTTCTAGTTAGTAAGCTTCTGTAACAACAGGAGACCTTGACCATCTTAAGCTACGGTTGCAACACTGTTCAGGAGCATGCAGAGAGCATATATTAAAAGTATGGTGGGCATATAATTATACCTTGATATTTATTTTATCCTTTGAAAGATAGTTGCACCTTTATTTCTTTCAGGAATTGCAAACCTCGTTTCTGTTCAAGGGTCTTGCAAATTGACCCATAACCACTGCCTACTTACAGCTTCTGGAAGGCACTGTACATTATCTCTATCATCTTGCATTCATAATTTTGGCTAGTTTAAAATGAATCATAGAATCATAGCACAGAGGGAGGTCATTCAGTCAATCACAAAATTCCCATTTCTCCACAGCTGAAGTTTCCTGGGTTAGCTCTTCCACCAATATCCGTTTATTGCATATGGATGTTGCCAAATTGCCCTTGAGAAAGCCTCCTTTTTGGCCAGTGCAGAGCCTGTATTGAAGATGCCCCCACAGTGTTGTTGATCCACTAGCCTTGACGAATCGACCACTACCCTATACTGCCTATCACCAGCTGCTTAGTTCTGGATGTTGGTACGAGTTCAGCTTAGTTCATTTAGTTTCATTTATTGTCACAAGCCGATCCTTGCGCACACAGAGCAGACTAAATCACTTCACTGACCTATTTTGTTTTTCTAATGTTCTTTGACAAGTTTTAACTCTTGATTACCAGGAAGGTTTGGGAATCACTTCTGCAAATAAGTCTTTGTTCTTTTTGACTTTGACTTTACTGCTTACATGGATAATAGTGAGTTTAACTGTTTAAGGTTACAGATATTAAGGTGAGGTGAGAATATTTCTTAATTTGTAATCTCCAGGTATAGCTAGCTGATTTGTTTATCACTTGCACTAATACTTTGGAAGCAATATATAGAGAAGTTGAGACAATGTTAGTATTGAGTGCTGATGCAAGCACATTTAATTCAGTTCAGTTGAGTTCAGTTTATTGTCACGTGTACTGAGGTACAGTGAAAAGCTTTTGTTGCGTGCTAACCAGTCAGCAGAAATGCAATACATGATTACAATCATTTACAGTGTATGGATACATGATAAGGGAATAACGTTTAGTGCAAGGTAAAGCCAGCAAAGTCCGATCAAGGATAGTCCAAGGGTCACCAAAGAGGTAGATAGCAGTTCAGAACTGCTCTCTAGTTGTGTGTCATGGCTAGTCATAGAACAGAAGTACCCCACTAAATCTGGGAATAGCTCAACAAAATGCACTCTAGTATGGTTCAGTTGCCTGACAGCAGCTGGGGAGAAAGTGTCCCCGAATCTGGCTGTGTGCATTTTCCCCACTTCTATACATTATGCCTAATGGGAGAGGGCAGAAGATGGATTGGTCAGGGTGAGACTTGTCCTTGATTATGCTGCTGGCCTTGTCGAGGCAGCATGAGGTATAAATGGAGTCAATGGAAGGGAGGTTGGTTTGTGTGATGGTCTGGGCTGCGTCCACAATTCACTGTAATTTCTTGCGGCCTTGAACAGAGCTGTTCCCAAACCAAGATTTTGGAGGTTGGAGCTGTACTCATCCAGTCAAGTGGAGATTGCTCAATCACACTCCTGATTTGTGTCTTGTTGATCTTGGGAAAGTTTGGCGGTGTTAATAGATGACACGAGTGTCCGACATGTTCTTGCAGTCGTTGTATTCAGGTGATGTGTTCCGTTGAATTATGTGTCAAGGGGCGGTGGTGGTTAGGCTATCTTCTCAAGACAGGGGTTATTTTACAGCCCAGATGTGTCATGTGCATTTTCCCTTCGGCTCAACTTTTTAAAAAAAGCTGTAGGTTGTGCATTTTGTTGAGCTATTCCCAGATTTAGTGGGGTACTTCTGTTCTATGACTAGCCATGACACACACAATAACAATGTCAGGCAGCCTGTCCTGCAGCTTTCAATCTTTAACTTCACACTTTTGCTTTGCACAGATTTTTTTTAAATGTGTGCTGTTATAGTCCGATTTGTTCTATAATATCTGGCCCTGTCCCTTTTAAACATATAAGGCATCTTACAGGCTTGTCTACATTTCCATTCTGTTGAAGTCAAAACATTGACTTCCACGAGTAGTAGCTCTACTCAATAACCAAAAGTCTGTAGCCTCCTTTTGCTCTGGTATTTTATTTAATTCACATGTTTAATCAACTCACAGAGAGTTGTGAGTCTGTGGAATTCTCTGCCTCAGAGGGCGGTGGAGGCCGGTTCTCTGGATACTTTCAAGAGAGAGCTAGATAGGGCTCTTAAAAATTGCAGAGTCAGGGGATATGGGGAGAAGGCAGGAACGGGGTACTGATTGGGGATGATCAGCCATGATCACATTGAATGGTGGTGCTGGCTCGAAGGGCCGAATGGCCTACTCCTGCACCTATTGTCTATTGTCTATTGTCAAATACCGTTTTATTATTAATGTTTAATGTTTTATGTGTCATTCCTAACTGTCACTGTATGTCATGTTGTCACTTGCGGGCGGAGCACCAAAGCAAATTCTTTGTATGTGAATACTTGGCCAATAAACGCTTTCCTTCATTCATTCATCCATCCATTCATATGCGCATCCTGTGCTGTGACTTAATTTCTCCAATACATTAACTTTCCCATTCTCTGCTCAATCCTTCACTGCAACCCACGTACCCTCTTCAAACTTGGTGCTCTTTGATTCCGATCTTGACAAGGCAGTCTGCCCTCTTGTGGTTGGCGGGCCACCTGGGAATTGGAACAGAAGACTACATGCTGACATATTAGAATTAGATTAGAATTAGATTCCTTTATTGTCATTTAGACCTTTCGGTCTGAACGAAATTATGTTGCCTGCAGTCATACACAGAACCAATAAAAACAAAACATACAATAAACACAAATTAAACATCCACCACAGTGAGTTCACCAAGCACATCCTCACTGTGATGGAGGCAAAGTCTTAGTCTCCGTCTCTTCCCTCTTTGTTCTCCCTCTGCGCTGAGGCGATCGATCCAGGACGGAGATGCCGCCCTCCAGTCCAGCGGACCTCCGTGGTGATGTCGCCGCCGCCGAAAGCCGGAACGCCGTCTCCGGTCCGAGATGGCCCGCCACAGCATCAGCTCCGGGCCGCTGCCCCAGCTCCAGGCCGCCGCCCCAGCTCTGGGTCCCGCAGTCTCCGCTCCGGGCTGCTGCCCCAGCTCCGGGTCCCGCAGTCTCCGCTCCGGGCCGCCGCCCCAGCTCCGGGTCCCGCAGTCTCCGCTCCGGGCCGCTGCCCCAGCTCCGGGTCCCGCAGTCTCCGCTCCAGGCCGCTGCCCCAGCTCCGGGTCCCGCAGTCTCCGCTCCAGGCCGCTGCCCCATCTCCGGGTCCCGCAGTCTCTGCTCCGGGCCGCTGCCCCAGCTCCGGGTCCCGCAGTCTCCGCTCTGGGCCGCTGCCCCAGCTCCGGGTCCCGCAGTCTCCGCTCCAGGCCGCTGCCCCATCTCCGGGTCCCGCAGTCTCTGCTCCGGGCCGCTGCCCCAGCTCCGGGTCCCGCAGTCTCAGCTTCGAGCCCCGCTGCATCAGCTCCAGGCCGCCACCGAAAGCCAGAACGCCGCACCAGCAAGTCGGGCCACCGCTGCCTCAGCCCCGAAGACGGCCAGCCTCTCGTTGGTGAGTCCTGGCTGGCTCTGCCTCCGGAGCCTCGGGGTCAGTCGCAGGTTGGAGGCCGCCAGCTCCGCCATTAGGCCTCAGCGCAGACGGAGGCAGAGAAGGGGGATACGACACGAAAAAGTCGCATTCCCCCGAAGGAAGAGACAGAGAACATGTTTCACCCCCCCCCTCCCCCCAACACAACCCAACAAACTAAAACTTAACCAAAACAGGCTATGTAAGAGTGTGAGGAGATGTTGTGTTCCGGCTGTTGTAAATAACTGAAGCCTTACACCAAGATAAAGGTCCAAAGACTTTATTAACTACATAGCAAATATGACTTCACACTTGCACGTCTCTCTAATTCTAAGGGAACCAGGCAAAGAGAGTTACTGTAAAGCTAGTGGGCGTAACTACAAAAGCATGACTCATAATATGAGTGACACTGATCTGCAGGATCATGTTAGGTAAGTGCAGTGGTGTCAAATGAGGACATTTAGATTGCATACAAGGATCTACCAAATTTACCTGGAAAGTTGATGCCTGCTTTAGGGCTAAGGGCTACCTGGACTGTTGAAGGAGAATCTGCGATGTTCACTTTCCCTAAGGTCGGTGTCTTTCCATTGCTAATTATCACATTTCCATCCTCCGCTGCCTTGTTGCAGCCTGCGTTCCCCATTCACCTCACTGACCACCACCATCACTGTGATACTCCTTCACCACTCCACCATCGTGGATTGGCAGTTCACCAGTTCACCTCTGCCTAGGTTTCTGCAGGAGATCTCAACAGAAGTGACCTGGTGAACCAACAATGCACAAAAGGTTTCTGATATTCTGCTCTTCACCAATTCCAAGGCCTCATGTGCAGCAGAAATGTCCTTCATTGGACGATCTCTCCGAGGAAGGAAGTATTCTGTGGCACGCGAGTCCTTGGGCTTGGTGCAGAGTAGACTATCAGAAAACATTGGGAACACCACAGACTATAATGCATGTGTCCTTGGTCTTGACCTTTTAACTTGTGTCTTTAGTTTAAATTGCGATGCTTTTGTTACCTCCAAATGATTGCAAGGGTGTGAAAGTTCCACTGAAACTAATCAAATGATACCAGGCAGATAAAAATGCTGGAGAAACTCAGCGGGTGAGGCAGCATCTATGGAGGGAAGGAATAGGCGATGTTTCAGGTCGAGACCCTTCTTCAGACTGATGTGGGGTGGGGGCGGTGGGAAAAATAAAGGAAGAGGTGGAGACAGTGGGCTGTGGGGAGCTGGGAAGGTGGAGGGGAAGGAGGGACTATCTGAAATTGGAGAAGTCAATGTTCATACCGCTGGGGTGTAAACTACCCAAGCAAAATATGAGGTGCTGCTCCTCCAATTTGCGCTGGGCCTCACTCTGGTAATGGAGGAGGCCCAGGACAGAAAGGTCAGATTCGGAATGGGAGGGGGAGTTGAAGTGCTGAGCCACCGGGAGATCAGGTTGATTAGTGCGAACTGAGCGGAGGCGTTGGGCAAAGCGATCGCCAAACCTGCGCTTGGTCTTGCCGATGTAGAGCAGTTGACACCTGGAACAGCCGATGCAGTAGATGAGGTTGGAGGAGGTGCAGGTGAACCTCTGCCTCACCTGGAAAGACTGATTGGGTCCTTGGATGGAGTCGAGGGGTGAGGTAAAGCGACAAGCGTAGCATTTCCTGCAGTTGCAAGGAAAAGTACCCGGGGAGGGGGTGGTTTGGGTGGGAAGGGACGAATTGACCAGGGAGTTATGGAGGGAACGGTCTCTGCGGAAAGCAGAAAGGGGAGGAGATGGGAAGATGTGGCCAGTGATGGGATCCCGTTTGAGGTGGCATAAATGTAGGAGGATTATACGTTGTATGTGACAGCTGATAGGGTGGAAGGTGAGGACCATGGGGACTCTGCCGTTGTTACAAGTATGGGGATGGGGAGTAAGATCGGAGCTGCGGGATATAGAGAAGACCCTGGTGAGAGCACTGGTGAGATACCAGGCCATCGCTTTTATTGCTCAGTATTCTTGCTAGTTTTGAAACTGAACCCATGTTGTGAATAAATAGAAAATAGAAACATAGAAAATAGTTGCAGGAGTAGGCCATTTTGCCCTTCGAGCCAGCACTGCCATTCAATATTCAATCATGGCTGATCACCCAAAATCTGTACCCAGTTCCCACTTTTTCCCCATATTCCTGATTTCTTTAGCCCTAAGAGCTAAATCTAACTATCTCTTGAAAACATCCAGTGAATTGGCCTCAGCTGCCTTCTGCGGCAGAGAATGAAAGTAAAATATTGTGGCAGTAAGGTTCCATGTTGAACCACACATTTAGAGTTATTAATCACATTGGGTGTGGACTCTTGTTATAACAATAGCATCAGGTTCAGTCATGAATGATGTTTTGTGATGTGGCCCTTGGCTATTGCTGGTGTACTCCTTAGTTGCATTTACAGTAAGTTACTAGATCAAGAAACAAAGCTACCTACTGTAAAGAAATGTTATCGACACACTGTGACTTTACTTCTTTATTACATTCATACTGTGGCATTACAGAGAGCACTAGCTGTACGTGGTCTGTCATGGAAACTAGAGAACGATATGTGGGTGGGGAGGTTGTAATCAGCGGGGGAACAAAAGGATCTGCTGGTGGTGGTCGCGGCTCGTTGACAAGCCGCAGATGTTGGCAGGACCGGCAGTAGATGGTTCCTGCATGGTCGACGAGATAGGACCGAGGCGACCCAGCAGTGGCGACTACGGTAGCGAGCCGGGAGTGACCGGTGGGGGTCTGCATGCGGACAACTTGACCGGGGAAAAGCCGCGGCAGGAGGCGGCAGGACTTGTCATGGGAGCGTTTCTGAACATCGCGCTTAAGGGCAATGCGCTCCCGAACAGCAGCGGGCTTGAGGACAGAGGGGACGAGTGAGCGCTGGGCCATCGGGATCGGTGGTCTGGTAGTGCGAGACATGAGCCGCTGAGCAGGGGAGCCCATGGCAGGGTCACGGGATATGTTGCGAAGGTTGAGGAGGGCTAGAAAGAAATCAGAGTTAGACAAACGACATTGTTCCAGTAAGTTCTTTGCACTGCGAACGGCGCGCTCGTCCAGACCGTTGCTTTGCGGGTACTCAGGGCTGCTGGTGTAGTGGCGGAAGTTCCAGCTGGTTGCGAAAGCCCTAAACTCGGAGCTCGTGAATTGGCTGCCGTTGTCAGACTGCAGGCTGGCCGGGGAGCCGAAGGTAGAGAAATGGCGGCGCAGCTTTTCGACAACGGCCGAAGAGGTGAGGGAATGCAGCTGGTCTACCTCGAACCAGTTGGAGTAGGAGTCGACAAGTACCAGGAAGTGTTTGCCTCGCCACTCGAAAATGTCAGTGGCAACCGCCATCCAGGGCAGTTCGGGTGCAGGCTGCTGCAGAAGCGGCTGTCGTTGCTGGTGGGGGGCGAGAGTGTTGCAGGTGGAACATGAGGAGACCCTCTCCCGGATGTATTGAGCCATACCAGGCCAGTAGAACTGGCTCTGGGCGTGAGACAAGGTGGCTTCGGCCCCAGGATGACCGTTATGAGCGGCCTGAAAATAGTGGTCGTGCAGAGCAGCAGGCACTACTACCTTGTGTCCTTTCACGACTACGCCGTCCTGGAGTACGAGCTCATCACGGACCAGGAAGTAGGGCACGGCGCCAGCCGGCAGAGCGGAACAACGGTCGGGATGATGGATGATGGATGATGGCAGCAAGCTGTTGCAGGGCAGGATCATCGGCAGTGTGCTGGACCAGGGACTTCATCTGCTGTGAAGGGACAATATTGACATTGAGCACCATCAGGTCAGACATTTTATAGGGGTGGCGATCGGTGGATGTTAGCGGAGCGCGGGATAGCGTGTCGGCCACGAACATGTCTTTGCCTTTCCGGAAAGCGACGTTGAAAGTGAAACGCTGGAGCTGCAGCATCATGCGCTGCAGTCGGGATGAGACAACATGGATCGACTTGTTGAAGATGGTGATAAGCCGCTGGTGATCTGTTTCAATGGTGAAAGTGTTGCATAGTATATAGTCCTTGAATTTGGAGCAGGCAAACACCACGGCCAGTAGCTCCTTCTCGATCTGTGCGTAGTGCTGTTCGGCAGGGGTCATGGTACGGGACGCGTAGGAGACTGGCAGTTGCAGGCCGTCATGGAGCTGTAGACAAGCGGCACCGAGCCCGAACTGAGAGGCGTCGCAGGTGATAATAATAAATCGCGGTAAACTTAGCCAATAAACATACCGGGTCCCGAACAGATTCACCCACATCGTAGACGAAGAAGTCTGACCGAGCCAGGGCATCGGGACCAGCCAGGTTAAGGAGTAGAGAAGCTTGGACGGCTGGAGTAGCGACAGGATGAGCGATGGTGACATAGTGGTCGAAGTCAGGTTTAAAGACATCCCATCGATGGGCAATGTCTGCATCGAAAATGAGCACATCGGGTTTGCGGCAAGAATTGTCCATAATGAGGAAACAAGGAGGGGGTAACAGAAAACTGGGGCAAAATTAAATAAAAACCGATAAACATGAGGCGCAAGGGGTAAGAGTTTTGACACCATGTAAAGAAGTGTTATCGACACACTGTGACTTTACTTCTTTATTACATTCATACTGTGACATTACAGAGAGCACGAGCTGTACGTGGTCTGTCACGGAAACTAGAGAGCGATATGTGGGTGGGGAGGCTGTAATTATACTTGTGATATGGGGAGTGGTTAGTAGTGATGAGGTAACTATATTAAGGGTCACATACATATGTCATCTACTTTTGGCCGGGGTGGCAGCGGTGATGGCGGGCGAGAAGAAGGACAACCCTATGCGTGAGCTCCGCATTAGGAAACTATGTCTGAACATCTGTGTAGGTGAAAGTGGTGACAGACTCACCAGAGCTGCTAAAGTGCTGGAGCAACTCACTGGCCAGACCCTAGTGTTGTCAAAAGCGCACTATACGGTGCGGTCCTTTGGCATTCGGAGAAATGATAAGATTGCTGTTCATTGCACAATTCGAGGGGCCAAAGCTGAAGAAATCTTAGAGAAGGGTCACATGCATATGTCATCTACGCCTACTTCATACAGCTCAGAAAGCAAGGCTCTCATTAGACTGGAAGTTGATTAATGTACGCAACCATGTAGTGCAGAGATCTTCTCACTATTTTAAATGGCCATTGTTTCGAGTTGTATAAGTCGGTTGCATGCAACCTTTGTATAAATGTAGATGATTTTCTGTTAACTTTTAACTTGAATCACATAAAACCTTTACATTAAAAGAAAAATGTACGCAGCTGAAGTTGGGATTGAATTACATCCCATTTCTTTTGTTCGTAACCAGTGCTTATGAATAACTTTGGGGAGATTCTGAATACAAATGTCAATGCATATCTTTAAGGCAGAGACAGATAGATTCGTGATTAGTATGGGTGTCATGGGGTTATGTGGAGAAGGCAGCAGAACAGGGTGGAGAGGGGAAGATAGATCAGCCATGATTGAATGGTGGAGTAGACTTGATGGGCTGGGTGGCCTTATTCTGTTCCTGTCACATGATCATATGACATGCACACAAATGAAAGGTGGCCATTAGGTTGGGGAAGAGGCAAACAACATTTCAGCTTTGGCCCCAGAGCTTCCTATCCCATGGGGGCAGGACACCAGCTTCAGGTAAATCAGATTTCCTCTGCTGACCCAGCACCAGCCTGGGAAGATATACATGGGCATCATTCCCACTGGGAATGTGGCCAAAGGATTTTCAGGTCACAGAGTCTGAAGTGGAAATGCTTGCTTGTGCAAACAGATACAACTTTGTTCAAAGAAATGTTGAGCATTTGGCTCTACAGTGGACCTGTTCCGCACATAAAGAGACAAGGCAGCGCCTTAGGAGACTAAACCCTGCCAAAGCCAGTTATAACTTGGCCTTTGACAAGCTCTTCAGAAGCACATAATCAAATTCCTGTTGAGACAGAGCTTTTCAAAGACGATGGAAGCACTTTGTGCAATTAGTTGATCAAAGCTAGTTGAGCCCCTCTGCAGCGTATTGAAGTGAACAATTCATGCGAGAGTCCAGGGTGAACATAGACAATTGCAGCTATTTGGAAAATGTGTAGTTGGTCTCTTTCACATTACACGACTTGAATTTCTTTGTGGGGGAGATGTGAATGCTTTCAACTGATTTGTTTATATCCCAATGTTAATATTGAGCAAGTGCCACATTCAAAATGGCCCACAAAGATATGAGATAGAGCCAAGTTGATCAAATGAAGAGAAATGGCCCAATGTCCTTTACTGAGAATCCTCTATTAACCACCAAGGTGCTAAACCAGGTGCAGGCAATTGGAACAGTAACTGTCTATACCTGGCTCATCTTAAACACAACAAAGCATGAGGGCACTAAAGATGCTTCAGGGCCGCTGAATAAAACTAGCTGTTCCTACTTTTTAAACATAAAAGTATATATTGATATAATGATAATAAGAGTTGGCTGTCTCTTTTTAAGGTGAGCTGCACAGGAGTAAATTCTCCTTCACTGTATTCAATGTTTAAATACTATAAATAGGAGCTGGACTTGGTTGTACTTTCAATTGTTTGGAATATATTGCATTTTTACCAATGCATGGGAGGTGTCCACTGCTAGTTCAAAGGGATGTTCCAAAGATAGGTTTCTTCAACCATTATAACCAAAATCAGCAAGCTTTTGATGATAGAGTCATGGAGCTGTAACAACAGAAAGAAGCTCTTCAGCCTAACTTGTCTATGCTGACCAAATTGGCATTTTGGGCCACTACCATTTGCCTACATTTGGCCTATAGCCATTTAAACCTTCCTATCCATAAACCTTTGATTTTAGTTTAGTTTAGTTTAGAGATACAGCACCGAAACAGGCCCTTCGGCCCACTGAGTCCGCATCGACCAGCGATCCCCGCACACGAACACTATCCCACACGAGGGACAATCTTTACATTTATACCAAGCCAATTGGCCTTCAAACCTGTACGTCTTTGAAGTGTGGGAGGAAACCAAAGTTCTCGGAGAAAACCCACATAGGTCACGGGGGAAATGTACAAACTCCGTACAAACAAGCACCCGTAGCCAGGATCGAACCCGGGTCTCTGGCGCTGTAAGTGCTATAAGGTAGTAACTCTACCGCTGTGCCCGTGCCACCTTGTCCAAAGACCTTTAAAAAGTCATAATTGTATTGTCTCTTTAGATTATTCCAGATATGAACAAGCATCTGAGTAAAAAAGTTGCCCTTAAATATCTTCCCTTTCACCATAAGCCTATGCTCTCAAGTTTTAGATTCATCTTTCCTGGGAAAAAGACATTCATTCACACTATCCATGCACCTCTTAATATAGTACACCTCAATAGGTTCACTCATCAGCCTCCTATTTTCCAAGGCAAAGGTCCCAACGTATGCAACCTCTCCCTATAACTCAAGCCCGCAAACCCAGCCACATCCCAGTGAATTCCTTTTGCACCATTTCCAATTTAATGACATTCTCCCTATAGTTGGATCACCGGAGCTGCACACAGTACTCCAAGTGTGGTCTCACCAATGACTTGAACATCTGCAGAATGATGTCTTAATTATTGTACTCGATACTTTTCCCAATGAATGCAAGCATGCCAAATGTCACCCATTCCTGCTATGCAGAGATGATGCCTGTCCCGCTGAGTTACTCCAGCATTTTGTGTATATCTTCGGTGTAAACTGCAGTTGTCTCCATCCACCTGACTTGCCACATTTAGGGAACCATGCACATCCCTAGATTATGAAACCATGATGCTTTATACTTCAAATCAAGATGAGTTCATCTTTTTTTATATATTGGCTCTTAGTGGAAATATTTTTACACCTTCCTGATAAATGGTATTTACAAAACAATGCGAATAATAGATGACATAAGAAGGGAATGATGTTTGACTTGGTTATTGGTGCAGCGTTTATAGTGTGGTCAGTGGTGGGAAGGGGGTGATGAAATCCTATAAAACCTATTTTATCTTCTACACAGCCTGGGTTGGTTCTCTCTCGATGGGGATGATATTCTTCTGGTCTCCTGTCGTCAGCATTTTCACTGACTGGCTTGGCTGCAGGAAGACTGCCATGTGTGGTGCAACACTGGCTTTTATTGGACTTCTTTCCAGCTCCTTTACAAAGTAAGACCGTATTTCTGACTTATTGCACACACGGGTACATAGACAACAGTAAGACACACATTTAGTTTAGTTTAGAGATACAGCGCGGAAACAGGCCCTCCGGCCCACCGAGTCCACACCGACCAGCGATCCCCACACATTGACACTATCCTACACACACTAGGGACCATTTACATTTTTATACCGAGCCAATTGCGGGACTGTCATATGAGAAAAGATTGAAAAGACTAGGCTTGTATTCACTGGAGTTTAGAAGGATGAGGGGGTATCTGATAGAAACAAATAAAATTATAAAAGGACTGGACAAGCTAGATGCAGGAAAAATGTTCCCAATGTTGGGCGAGTCCAGAACCAGGGGCCACAGTCTTAGAATAAAGGGGAGGCCATTTAAGACTGAGGTGAGAAAAAAATGTTTTCACCCAGAGAGATGTGAATTTGTGGAATTCCCTGCCACAGAAGGCAGTGGAGGCCAAATCACTGGATGGATTTAAGAGAGAGTTAGATAGAGCTCTAGGGGCTAGTGGAATCAAGGGATATGGGGAGAAGGCAGGCACGGGTTATTGATAGGGACGATCAGCCATGATCACAATGAATGGCGGTGCTGGCTCGAAGGGCCGAATGGCCTCCTCCTGCACCTAATTTCTATGTTATGTTTCTAATTCACCTGCAAACCTGTCTGTGAGGAAACGGGAGCACCTGGAGAAAACCCAAGCAGGTCACGGGGAAAACATACAAACTCCGTACAGACAGCACCTGTAGTCGGGATCGAACCGGGGACCCGAGACTCTGGCACCACCGTGCCGCCCAATGGACACATAAGCATGTGTAGGAAGGAACTGCAGATGCTGGTTTACACCGAAGATAGACACAAAAGTTGGAGTAACTCAGCGGGACAGGCAGCATCTCTGGCGATAAGGAATGGGTGACATTGTGGGTCGAGACCCTTCTTCAGACTGAGTGTCGGGGGAGGTGCAAACTAGAGATATGGAAGGGTAAGATGTGAAAACGACACAGATCGAAGCAGATGGTGATCAAGGAAATGTAGAATTATTTATTGTTGGCTGAGGGGGAAGGTAACAACAAGGCATACAAACACAATCAATCACGAAAATGAATATAAGCATCTTGAGTTAAATGTTTTATCAATGTGTCTCTTGGCAGGAACTGTCTTGCGGGCCTGATCAGCTGGGTTGATATCTGAATGAAACTGTATTTTGTCTGATGCCTCGCATGCCTCTGGAAGTTTAAGGGTTGGCACTCTGGTCTATCTCTGCCCCAACATTATGCCTTCATGCCCACCTGATCTGATGAAAAGCACTATCCCTCCCATCCACATGTTTTTATCCCACAGACACATCCTTTCTGATCCCCTACACCATCGCAGGGCCATTTAAATTAATGTGTCATTTTTCATGTAATATTCTTTTTTTTTAATGATTGCTTTCTAAACGCAAGCCACTCTCCCGTCAATATTAACACAAACAAAACTAGCCATCGAGAATTACTTGGATGTAATTACAGACTCAGCCACCAAGAACCAGCCAACTTATTCGCCAATTGCTTCCAACTGTACCTATGACTCACTCAGTGCAATATAATGGCATTGATTGCTCAATAAATGTGGAGCAATTATGATGTTGAGCCTTCTTCTAACATTTTTCTGTGCCTGTCACTGTCCTCTTCAAGAAATAAGACACATCAACTTCAACTGTTGGAATTTGGAACAAAAACTAAACTGCTGCAGGACCCCTGCAAGCCATGCAGCATCTGCGGAGCCAAAGGGATGGGTGATGTTTTGGTTTGAGACCCTGCATTGGGATGAATGTAGAGGGAAGATAGCCAGAATAAAGCAAAGACAGTTCTAATTACTTGACTTGACTTGCTCACAGCATTGTAGTGTAGGTTCACTAGATTCCTGAGTTGAGGTGGTTGTGTCTTTTATGAGAAAGACCCCTTTGACCTGGAGCCCATTTGGACCACTGGGTGAAAGGGGAATCACGGGTCATGGGGGTCACAGACTGCATGATGGAATTGAGGCTAGCTATCATATTTATTAAGAGAATGAGGTTAAGGGGTTGCATTGAGTTCTAATATTTTTATGTTTCTCTTGCCAGCAATAAAAACATGCAGTTCACTCATGCATCATGTGTATTACACATTACATAAGAACATAATAGATAGATCGAGCCTGCCCCACAAATAAACAAGATTGTGGCTGCGATTGTGGCTGCCCTTTTACCTCAACATAATGACCACATCCTTTCCTAATATACATTGATTCTGAAAATGTCTGAAAATGTAGTCATGACCTCAGCTCTCCATAGTAGAGACCTCCAGGGAAGCACCACCCTTCCAATGGAGAAATGTCTCCACATCTATATTACTAAATCTCTGATCTTGACCGCTTTTGGCCCACTGTGCTGCGGTTTCCGACAGAACGCCGCCACCTGCGGCTGTCATTTTTGGCCACCTCGCTCAGAGCCCCCCTCCGCCTTACGGGTGCGGAGGATTTTTCCCATCGATAACAAATCAGAGAGATATTAATGTTTTTTAAAAATTCACCATTCTCTCTGCTGCACCTGCTGGAGGGAGGGGGAGGGACTATAAAATCAGGAAGTGGTGTGCCTCACTCAATCTCTGCAAGATGGATGAAGCCAAGGGTCACGTCTCTCTGAGCTCTGAATAACACTGAACAAATGTCTACACAACTGTGAGTACCCTTAATGTGGTTTGAAAATGAAAATATGGTTTGAGGTAAAAAGGCACTGCCTGCAAATGGTTGTTTGGGTGCTTTGGCTTGAAGTTGAAAGGCACTACTTACTGCAAATGGTGGCTTAGGAGCTTTGGCTTGAAGTTGAAAGGCACTACTTACTGCAAATGGTGGCTTGGGTGCTTTGGCTTGAGGTTGAAATGCACTACTTACTGCAAATGGTGGCTTGGGTGCTTTGGCTTGAAGTTGAAAGGCACTACTTCCTGCAAATGGTGGCTTGGGTGTTTTGGCTTGAAGTTGAAAGGCACTACTTACTGCAAATGGTGGCTTGGGTGCTTTGGCTTGAAGTTGAAAGGCACTACTTCCTGCAAATGGTGGCTTGGGTGCTTTGACTTGAAGTTGAAAGGCACTACTTACTGCAAATGGTGGCGGGTGATTTGGCTTGAAGTTGAAAGGCACTTCTTACTGCAAATGGTGGCTTGGGTGCTTTGGCTTGAAGTTGAAAGGCACTATTTACTGCAAATGGTGGCATGAAGTCGAAAGGCACGACTTACTGCAAATGGTGGCTTGGGTGCTTTGGCTTGAAGTTGAAATGCACTATTTACTGCAAATGGTGGCTTGGGTGCTTTGGCTTGAAGTTAAAAGGAACTACTTACTGCAAATGGTGGCTTGGGTGCTTTGACTTGAAGTTAAAAAAAATTACCATTCTCTCTGCTGCACCTGCTGGAGGGAGGGGGAGGGACTATAAAGCCAGGAAGTGGTGTGCCTCACTCAGTATCTGCAAGATGGATGAAGCCAAGGGTCACGTCTGTCTGAGCTCTGAATAACACTGAACAAATGTCTACACAACTGTGAGTACCCTTAATGTGGTTTGAAAATGAAAATATGGTTTGTTTGAAGTAAAACGGCACTGCCTGCAAATGGTTGTTTGGGTGCTTTGGCTTGAAGATGAAAGGCACTACTTACTGCAAATGGTGGCTTGGGAGCTTTGGTTTAAAGTTGAAAGGCACTACTTACTGCAAATGGTGGCTTGGGAGCTTTGGCTTGAAGTTGAAAGGCACTACTTACTGCAAATGGTGGCTTGGGAGCTTTGGTTTAAAGTTGAAAGGCACTACTTACTGCAAATGGTGGCGGGTGATTTGGCTTGAAGTTGAAAGGCACCTCTTACTACAAATGGTGGCTTGGGTGCTTTGGCTTGAAGTTGAAAGGCACTACTTACTGCAAATGGTGGCTTGGGTGCTTTGGCTTGAAGTTGAAAGTCACTAACTGCTAATGGTGGCTTTGGCTTGAAGTTGAAAGGCACTACTTCCTGCTAATGGTGGCTTGGGTGCTTCGGCTTTAAGTTGAAAGGCACTACTTTCTGCAAATGGTGGCTTGCGTGCTTTGGCTTGAAGTTGAAAGTCACTAACTGCTAATGGTGGCTTTGGTGCTTTGGCTTGAAGTTGAAGGGCACTACTTACTGCTAATGGTGGCTTGGGTGCTTAGGCTTTAAGTTGAAAGGCACTACTTTCTGCAAATGGTGGCTTGGGTGCTTTGGCTTGAAGTTGAAAGTCACTACTTATAGCAAATGGTGGCTTGGGTGCTTTGGCTTGAAGTTGAAAGGCACTACTTGCTGCTAATGGTGGCTTGGGTGCTTTGGCTTGAAGTTGATAGGCACTACTTGCTGCAAATGATGGCATGAAGTTGAAAGGCACTACTTACTGCAAATGGTGGCTTGGGTGCTTTGGCTTGAAGTTGATAGGCACTACTTACTGCAAATGGTTGCTTGGGTGCTTTGGCTTGAAGTTGAAAGGCACTACTTACTGCAACTGACGGCTTGGGTGCTTTGGCTTGAAGTTAAAAGGCACTACTGCAAATGCACTTACTTCCTGTTTGCACTGTATATTGATTTTAGATAAAACGCTACACTTACGGCTGTGATTTTTGGCCATCTTACTCAGTCCCCCCTCCGCTGAGCAGGTGCAGAGAATTCTTCCCATCAATGAAAAATAAAAGTGTTATTAGTGTTTAAAAAATGTTGAGAATCTCTCTCCTGTCAATCACGCCCTGAAAGCCACACCTTTTCCGGTGGGAGGGGGAGGATAAAACCCGGAAGTGTGGGTGTGGCTCAGGCTCTGCATGATGGGGGAGGGAGTGTTCATGACTCTGTCTGAACTGTGAATCAACTGAACACACTGAATGTCTACTGAACTGTGAGTTTGGTGTTTTGTGTGGTTTTATGGTGGTTTCACCCTGCATGAAATGGTATGAAGCTGCATTTGAATTTGGTGGCCTTGGATCCGGCTTGAAGTGGAATAAAACTGCACTGAATTTGGTGGCCTTGCACCCTGCTGAAAGTGGTATGAAACTGCACTTGAATTTGGTGGCCTTGGATCCAGCTTGAAGTGGTATGAAACTGCACTTGAATTCGGTGGCCTTGCACCCTGCTTGAAGTGGTTGGATACTGCACTTTAATTCGGTGGCTTTGCACCCTGTTCATAGTGGTAAGAAACTGCACTTGAATTTGGTGGCCTTGCACCCTGCTTGAAATGGTAGGAACATGGATTTGAATTTGGTGGCCTTGCACCCTGCTTGAAATGGAATTTCAAGGAATAGTCATGAGTCAACTGCCAGCCCACCAGCAGTTGTGAGTGAGCTGCCAGCAGATCAGGCTTGAGGGACTGTTTCCATGCTGTATGACCCCACTACTGTATATGGTGAAATGGCTAATCATTACTGCGTTGAGAACTAGATTGGCTCAACGTTACTATTCATTACAGTACAATGTTAATTACACTACGAAGTCACATCAAAAAATATGAAATGAGAATATGAATCAAAAAAGACAATATTAATCTGATATGTTATTTTACAAAGGGTTTTGATAGTCTACTGAGATTAACATCTGCTTGCTGGTGAATCAGTGACAAGTGATCATTTAAAAACATGACCAAGTCTCCAGAAAGCTTAGAAAATATGTTTATATGGAGGTTTGTACGAACACTAAAGGTTGTTGCCACAGGAAATTGAGGCAGATACCACTGCATCGTTTGAAACAGAACGTTTCTACCCAATAGTGAAATGATCAGATAACCTGCTACAACACTGCTTGTTGACAAATAAGTATCAGATAGTACATCGAATCTTTGAAATGGTGTACTGGGACCTTTTGTAACCATCTGAGAGAGCCAAAAAGGTACCTCATCTGAAATTGTGACAATGTCAAAAGTGTTTAATTGACTTATGCACCAGAACAATATAATTCTTAGGGACTTTGGACAACAATGGATAGGAAAGGTTTAGCTGGGATATGGGCCAAATGCAGACAAGTGGGATTAGCATAGATGGGGCAACTTGGACAGTGTGGGAAGGAACTGCAGATGCTAGTTTACACCAAAGATAGACACAAAATGCTGGAGTAACTCAGCAAGTGGTGAAGAGCCACCTTCTTGAACCATTGTGTTTTGAAATAGTGAAATAGTGGAAGAATCGGTTTCCTTGGTATTCCAGTGACGTGCAATCTACAGGTGGAGTCTTGCCCATGTTGCCTTTCTCTTTCCAAATGATAGATTGCAGATTTGGGCGATACCGTTTTAGAAGCCCTTGTCAATGGTTCATTTGTGAATATTTAAGATGATGAATGAGCTGGCAATCAAGCAAACCTGGATGATGCCAAGCTTCTTGAGTTTTGCTGCTGTTCTGCTCCTATGGTTAGGTTGAGAGTGTGTGTTACACAGTTGGCTTGTGGAAGTGGATATCATGAAGTGAGCAACTCGCCCACAGATGGCCACTCTCTGACCTGCTTACATTACTTGTGTATTAGATTAGTGACATTTCTGCAGGAGGTTGATGGTGGGGGATGCAGCAATGGTTTAGAGTTTAGAGATACAGCACAGAAACAGGCCCTTCGGCCCATTGAGTCCGTACCGGCCAGTGATCCCCACACATTAACACTATCCTACACAAATGCTGCTGTTATGTAGGTTCTGGGATTTAAACCCAGCAAACAGCATAAGAGCAGGATTGAGGTTGTGGATGGTTAGCCTGAGTGGGAGGGGAACCTACAGGTGGTGGTGTTACCATATACCTTTGTCTCAGGCACGTGTCATGAGTAATTACTCAGGGTAGGCAGTCAGTCGGCTTTAAAAAATATATTTTCTCCGTAAAAATAAAAAATTAAATTAAAGAAAGTAACAATTCAATTTGCCCAAGGCTTCCAAATCTCCTTCATTCTCAATTACTGAATGGGTGTGGGGTGGAAGGTGACGGCAGGTGGAGAGATGGTGGGATAAACGGAAGCACACCGGGACAAGTTGATTCAGTTGTGATCTTATTGAATGACAATACTAGTTCAAGGAACCAATTGGGGGAGAGTTTCTTTCACAACGTGTGAGGAGTCTGGCCAGGGATAAAGTTGCGGGGCGGGCAGCAGCGTTGAGAAGGAGGGGGTCGGGGATCATGCCAGTAACCCACTCACTCGCCGCTGCTGCGGCGCTCCGGGCGCGGAGCCACCGCATTGTGGCCAGGGATGGAAGACCTCAGCGCCTTCTGCCGGCCCACTCACCTCTGGCAGTGCTCTCCGTCTGAACAGTGAGGGGATCAGCTCAAGAGCAAAGATCATAGAGCGGAGTGGGTCAGCGGGTGATGGAAACAGGACAGCGGGCAGCTGACACATGGAGTAAGCTCCACCGCTTGCTGTTATCCATCGCCCGCTGACCCGCTTTGAGCTGGTTCCTGGCATGATCCCCGACCCTCTCCTTCTCAACGCTCCTGCCCTCCCGCAACTTTACCCCTGGCCAGACTCCCCACATGCTGTGAAAGGAACTCTCCCCCCCCCCCCCCAGCGGCGGTCCTTTTACAGCCGCTTCCCACTCTACAGCCGATTGCGCTGCGCAGTCCATGGTACAAAGGCAGAATTTCAGCTGCCTTCAGCTGCCCTTGTCATTGACAGCTTGAAGCAGCGTCGAAGGCACATGGGCTGCATACACTATCCCGTATTACATGAACTGCGCATCAAAGGCACGGAGATTATTGCCTACCTAAGAGATAGGCATAATTCACCCGTGCCTTTACTATTTATATTGAATAATTATCATTTTATCATTTTAGTCAGGATAGGCAGTGCCTACCTTGTCCACCCTGACGGCACGTGCCTGCTTTGTCTCTCTTGGTAGTGAGTGCAGACCTGGGAGGCAGGATAGTGATTGGGGCAGCCCGGGTGAATAACTGCACCATATTGCTGGAGGGGATGGGTGTTTGGGATGGTGGATGGGGTGCCAGATAGGCATGCTACTTTTTTTCTAATTGATGGCAAGCTTCTTGGGTGTTGGAATTCCACAGAGACTTTGCATTCCAGACTTGTGCCTTGCAAATGATAGGAAAGGTTTGGTCTGTCAGGCAGTGAGTCACCATCCTCAGGATACCCAGCCCTCGAGCTGCTCTCGTGGCCATAGTGCTTGCGGATGTTGAGCTCCAGGTCAGTGGTGAACCCCACAATGTTAATGGTGAGGCAATGGTAATTTGAGCATTCTGGTGGTGCTGCTGGAAGGATGCGGCATAAGGCCATAAGTGATAGCAGCAGAATTAGGCCATTTGGCCCATCAAGTCAACTGCTTTAAATCATGGCTGATCTATCTCTCCCTCCTATTCCCATTCTACTGCCTTCTTCCCATAACCCGTGACACCGTGACAACGCCCATAACAGATTCCTGTAGCCCTGCATCCACGTCCACAGGGTTTGTCCTACCATGGAGCTCCAGGTGCGGGCGGCACTGACCGACACCGCGGAGTCCTGGGCCCCTTTGCCGAAGGCTGCCAGCGTGAATCTCTGCCTGGCGCGGCCTGGGGACGTCGGGAGCCGCGGACTCTGGTAGGAAGCGGCCATTTTGGAGGTCCAAGCCGCTGAGGTTGGCCTCCCGTTCGCGGCGGGGTGCCCGTAGCGGCGACTGCGGAGGGCTCCAGAGACACCCAACCACGGGTGAACATCAGAGGAAGATGACTGACTTTGGTGCCTTCCCTCACAGTGGGAAACTTTTGATTCTGCTGTGTGGGGATGTTTTATGTTGATCTCTATCGTGTGTTATGTTCTTTATTTAATTGTATGGCTGTGTGGTGATCATCTGGCACATGTGACAAATAAATGTATCTTGTATCTTGTATCATTGGAGCAGCTGCTGCCACTGCCTCTGAGCATGTGTGTGGGTGACCTCCTTTCACCCATTCCTTCTCTCCAGAGATGCTGCCTGTCCCGCTGAGTTCATCCTGCTTGTTGTGTCTATCTCCTATCTTGCCCCTTCCTTTTAAGTGCTGTCAAGTTCAGCATTGTGTTTCTTCTCTCAGCGCATGTGTACAATGTGGCGACAAACACCAGGATCCTGCAGCCTCATGTTCACATCCCACCAATGGCAACATGAGATAGACAGGGGCCGGGGCCATCACTAGGTTCCATAAACCAGGAGCCCTGCCTTTGATGGCCTGCACTGTGAGATGGTACCACAGCAGGGCCCCTTCGTCTTTCACTGCACTTTTTCGTGTCGTATCCCCCCTTCTCTGCCTCCGTCTGCGCTGAGGCCTAATGGCGGAGCTGGCGGCCTGCGACTGACCTCGAGGCTCCGGAGGCAGAGCCAGCCAGGACTTACCAACGAGAGGCTGGCCGTCTTCGGTGCTGAGGCAGCGGTGGCCCGACTTGCTGGTGCGGCGTTCTGGCTTTCGGCAGCGGCCTGGAGCTGATGCAGTGGGGCTCGGAGCTGGGTCAGCGGCCTGGAGCTGGGGCAGCGGCCTGGAGCTGGGGCGGCGGCCCGGAGCGGAGACTGCGGGACCCGGAGCTGGGGCGGCGGCCCGGAGCGGAGACTGCTGGACCCGGAGCTGGGGCAGCGGCCTGGAGCTGGGGCGGCTGCCCAGAGCTGATGCTGTGGCAGGCCATCTCGGAGCGGAGACGGCGTTCCGGCTTTCGGCGGCGGCGACATCACCACGGAGGTCCGCTGGACTGGAGGGCGGCATCTCCGGCCTGGATCGATCACCTCAGCGCAGAGGGAGAACAAGGAGGGAAGAGACGGAGACTAAGACTTTGCCTCCATCACAGTGAGGAGGTGCTTGGTGAACTCACTGTGGTGGATGTTTAATTTGTGTTTATTGTATGTTTTGTTTTTATTGGTTCTGTGTATGACTGCAGGCAACATAATTTCGTTCAGACCGAAAGGTCTGAATGACAATAAAGGAATCTAATTCTAATCTAATTCTAATTCAATGTTCTGTTTTACCATTGCAGCAATTAATGCATGTAGTTGCGGCAGTAACACCATTAGCTTTGTAAACAAAGTAGACAGCAGCCAGCAGATCGGTTTAAGCTCTTCTTTCTCTTCCCCCAAGCCGGCCTCTTGCGCATACAGAACAGGCTATAAACCACCTGACTGACCTATTTTGTTTTTCTAATGTTCTATGAGGAGTTTTAACTCTTGGTTATCACGAAGGTTTGGAAATCACTTTGACTCAGTAAATAAGTCTATTTGAGCGAAGTCGAGACCGTGAGTTAATTCAATGAACGATTACAAACGGTAAAACAATGAATAACGCGAGTCTGTAAGACAGCTAAATAGCGATGTTGCATCCACAAGTGTGGAGCTCGAATGAATGAACCACCGGGCTGTCCACGTCAACGTGGGCGGGCTTGAGACGACCGATGGAGCTGACCTCCTCCCCCCACGTCCAAGGTGAAGGTGGCGACACCGGACCGCAGCACCCGGAACAGGCCCTCGTGGACCCGCTGCAAGGGGGATCGGTGGGTGTCCCTGCGTGAGCGCTCCAACGACATGGAAGTACTTTGTGTCATCCACCACTATGTTACGGAGGTGGAATTGTGCCTCCACGTGGGCGAACCAAACCTGTGGCTGTTCGGCCCAGAACACCGGCAGCTTGAGGCCGACGGCATTCTGTTGAGCGTCGGGAACGGCGGCGGCTTTCATTGTCTGCGTCCAATAGAGATTGGACGCGTCGGGGTCACCAGTTTAGCGGTGTCAAGACCGTGAGTTAATTCAATGAACTTGATTATGAACGGTAAAACAAAGAATAACACGAGTCTGCAAGACCACTAAATAAACAATGTTGCATCCACAAGTGTGGAGCTCGAATGAATGAACTCGACACAAAGCACGCGAAACTCGCTCCCCGCGCCCACGTGCCTGGAATGGCCAATCCGAGGGTTTGGCTACCGCAAGGCACCAGCAGGTTCCGCTGCACTTTGATCTTTTTTATTTCAACTTTACTGCTTACATGGATAATAGTGAGTTTAACTGTTTAAAGGTTACAGATTTTAAGGTGAGGTGGGAATATTTCTTAATTTCAGGTATAGCTAGCTGATTTGTTTATCACTTGCACTAATTGGAAGTAATATGTAGTGAAGCTGGGACAACATCAGTATTGAGTGCTGATGCAAGCACATTTAATTCAGCTCAGTCAGTTTAGTTTTTTGTCATGTGTACAGTGCAAAGATGCACATAATGGGGATCCTTGATGATGGATGCCGTCTTCTTGAGTCACTGCAATGGAGTGGAGTGCAGGGATGGAGGTGAATGATAAAATCCAGGAGGAGTTGCAGGAAATATGGGGATAATTAAATGGGATTAGGGCTTGACAGCTGACATTGACTTGGCTGGAAAACGAACCTTTTACTGGGCTCCATACTGTAGTTCTAAAGGTTGCTGATGGTAAAGTTTCACTCCAGCTAGTGGTTGCGGCTTCAGATGAAGTGGTGCTTGTTCTACAAGAGTGAGTGTCAGGAACACACACGTTTAACGTTCTGCAAACCAATTGATAAAGTACACACAAAATTGCTGTGGCTTTTCACAAATCATTTACAGTGCCCTCAATGTTTGGGACAAAGACCCATCATTTATTTATTTGCCTCTGTACTCCACAATCTGAGATTTGTAATAGAAAAAAAATCACATGCGGTTAAAGTGCACATTGTCAGATTTTAATAAAGGCCATTTTTATACATTTTGGTTTCACCATGTGGAAATTACAGCTGTGCTTGTATATAGTCCCCCGATTTCAGGGCACCATAATGTTTGCGACACAGCAATGTCATGCAAACGAAAGTAGTCATGTTTAGTATTTTGTTGCATGTCCTTTGCATGCAATGACTGCTTGAAGTCTGCGATTCATGGACATCACCAGTTGCTGGGTGTCTTCTCTGGTGATGCTCTGCCAGGCCTGTATTGCAGCCATCTTTAGCTTATGCTTGTTTTGGGGGCTAGTCCCCTTAAGTTTTCTCATATAAAAGGCATGCTCAATTGGGTTCAGATCAGGTGATTGATTTTGCCACTCAAGAATTGACAATGTTTTAACTTTGTAAAACTCCTTTGTCGCTTTAGCAGAATGTTTGGGATCATTGGAGGACTATGTATAAACACAGCTGTAATTTCTACACGGTGAAACCAAAATGCATAAAAATAGCCTTTAATAAAATCTGACAATGTGCACTTTAACCGCATGTGATCTTTTTTCTATTACAAATCTCAAATTGTGGAGTACAGAGGCAAATAAATAAATGATGGGTCTTTGTCCCAAACATTGAGGGCACTGTAAATGATTTGTGAAACAGGCCTGGAAACAGGCCCTTCGGTCCACCAAGTCCGCGCCAACCTGTGATCACCCTGTACACTACCACTTTCCTACATGCAAGGGTCAATTTACAATTTTTACCGAAGCCAATTAAACTACAAACCTGTACATCTTTGGAGTGTGGGAGCAAACCGAAACTCCTGGAGAAAGCCCACGTGGTACCGGGGAGAATGTACAAACTCCGTACAGCTAGCACCCGTAGTCAGGATCGAACCCGGGTTTCTGCCGCTGATAGGCAGCAACTCTACCGCTGAGCCACCGTGCCGCCCCTGTGCCATTTGTGTGATTTTTTTTTACTGGAATTCATCAATGGTAGCTTGTCTAATACAACTTGGACATCTGTTGATGAGAAGCTTTGGAGCGATTCATTTTCTCTTCAACTACAATTTCCTCCACCCCACCTGAAATTATAGCAATGTGTAAACTGAACTGTTGGAAACATACACCAGACAAATGGATTTGTGGAGAACTTAACATTTCAGATAGGTTCCTATGTTGGGACTGCTTAGGGTTTGCTGACCATCTTGGTCTGCTGATTATCTCTTATATTTCAATGCTTATTTCATACTTACATTTGTTGAGCTCTGTTTTACATCAAACGTGTGCATTCCTTCCTTATGCATTTTCTAAACCACAAGACGGGCTCTACATGGACATCTCCCTGGATGTCAACATCTGATTTCAGCCTCTAACTGCTGCAAGTCCATTACTGGTCACTCAACCTGTCCACTATCATGGCTTGTGGCTTTCCCACCCAAACTGAATAATGAATGGGGTCGTAATTTTCCATGTAGATGCCAAACACCTTCTAAATGCACGTCCAACACACTTAGTAGATTTTTGTTTAATGCCTCTATGACTTTGTTCTTTGGCTGCTCATAACAGAGACTACTCACTGTTTTCTGTGGTCTCCATGACAATCCTGGAGAGTTGGCAATGGAACTTAGAACAATATTTTATTAGGATAGATGAAGCAGAAGAATCAACGAGAGTGTGTGTGTTTTTTGCATGGCCTTCTCAGAATGGCCAGCAGATGCATTAGTGGATGTGTGAACTTGTGAAAGCATTGAAGTGTCAAATCAAAGGGCTAAAGATTTGTAGTTAGGTACAGCATTACAGCAAATCTACGCTAGAAACTGGTGGCTCACTTGAAATAGGGGCTTGGGTTTCATCAGCAAATGGTGGATAGTAATGGAGGAGCTCACAGATGGGAGTGAATAGGTCTAATTCAGGCTGACAACACACCAATAGTGGACGGTGGGGTTGAGAAGGCTGGTAGGTTTGCTAAGTGGTAGGGGGGGGTGGGGGGGGAGCGACAATAACTCCTACACAGCCTGTCTCCACACAAGTGTGGGCAGTGAACAATATAAAGACTTAAACCAAAGATAGATACAAAAAGTTGGAGTAACTCAGCGGGACAGGCAGCACCTCTGAAGAAGGGTCTTGACCTAAAACGTCACCCATTCCTTCTCTCCCGAGATGCTGCCTGTCCCACTGAGTTACTCCAGCATCTTCAATATAAAGGCTTACTCTTTATGAACAGGGCATAGGAGTCTTTGGAAACCCTGCATCCTGACAGATCTGTTTTGTTGAAGGCCCGCATACCTTAAACAAAAGGCCAAACATTTGCTCAAGGCAACCACACACACATTGGGATATTGCTCAAGGTTCATCAGAGGGCAGGCGTATTCCAGATGCTTTAGAATGCAAGACATTGCCCAGCAAAATTTGATCTCTAATTGCCTGAGAAACTGACCACAATAGAGTCAATGTTCTCAGCTGGTTATCATAGTTAGTTCTCATCTCAACTCACTTGAACCTTTCTGTCGCTAAAGAGTTATCAGTAGCCTGTTAAGAAACTACACATTGTTACTCAGAATAAAATAGTTCTGGGGCATTTCATGATATCCAATGGTGAGCCCCTAGTGTCCCATTTGCTTATAGTTACAATGCAGACTCACACCGCCACACTCACAGTAGTTGCAGCAACCCAGGCCACTGCCTCACTGATCAATGCTATCTATATCATTCAAAGTCTAAACTTGACCCCTTCGTGTTTGCACTGTATATTGATTTTAGAAAAAAACGCTACCACGGAGGGCTGTGATTTTTGGCCATCTTACTCAGAGTCCCCCTCCGCCCAGCAGGTGCCAAGGATTTTTCCCATTGATGAAAAATAAAAGAGTTTTAGTGTTTAAAAAATGTTGAGATTCTCTCTCCTGTCAATCACGCCATGGAGGCCACGCCCCTTCCGGTGGGAGGGTGGAGGGACTATAAAACCCGGAAGTGTGGGCGTGGCTCAGTCTCTGCAAGATGGGGAAGGGAAAGGGCATGACTCTCTGTCTTTGGTGGCCTTGCACCCTGCTTGAAGTGGTAGGAAACTGCACTTGAATTTGGTGGCCTAGCACCCTGCTTGAAATGGTATGAAACTGCACTTGAACTTGGTGGCCTTGCACCCTGCTTGAAGTGGTATGATACTGCACTTGAATTTAGTGGCCTTGCACCCTGCTTGAAGTGGTTTGAAACTGCACTTGAATTTGGTGACCTTGCACCCTGCTTGAAGTGGTAATAAACTGCATTTGAATTTGGTGGCCTTGCACCCTGCTTGAAATTGAATTTCCAGGAATAGCCGTGTCAACTGCCAGCCCACCAGCCATAGGTGAGTGAGCTGCCAGCACACCAGGCATGAGTGACTGAGCTGCCAGCCCAAGAATCCATTCGGCCCACAATGTCCATACTAGCCCTTTGGAAACCAGTCCTTTCAGCCCACAACACCCATACTTGCGCTCCTGAAAGCCTCCACACCCCCCCACTGGCCACCAATATTGGAATTGCCGGAGTGGTGGAATATTGCGTTGGGGGACCAGTCTTCCCGTGTGAACCTGGGACACAATGGGTTTAAGCTCCTTCTGAGGAAATATTTGAAATTGTTGTTCTGAATGTTCCCCTCATATATTGTTGCACCCAACTCACGCACTGCGCACATAATCTGGATTTCCGCGTCCACCCTTCCCCAACAGCCCCCCCCACACGCATGTATACGCACACACACACACACATACACCTGCACGTATACACACATTCACATAAAAATGCACACACATGCAAGTACACACACACGTGCACTACACACACACACACACACACACACACACACACACACACACACACACACACACACACACACACACTCAGACATGTATACACACACACACATGCACCTACACACACACACACATGCAGGTGCACACACACGTACACACACATACACGCACGTACACACACACATGCACATACACACGCACATGAACGTACACACACATGCACTTACACACATATGTATTATGTACACACACACACACACACATGCACATACACACACACCGACATGCACGTACACACACATGCACTACACACACACCCACATACACACTCACACATGCATGTACACATATCCATGTACACACACATGCACATACACACACATGCATGCACAAAAACACATCCTCTACACACACACAAGCATGTACACACACATGCACAACACACACACATGAACGTATACACACACCCATGCATGTACACACACACATGCGCGCACACACACATGCTCATACACACACATGCATGTACACACACATGCACATAAACACACATGCACATACACACACATGCACCTGCACACACACATATGCACTATGCACACAGACATGCACGTGCACACACACAGACACCCACATGCACGTGCACACACACGCCCACATGCACTATCATGGCTTGTGGCTTCCCCAAACAAACTGAATAATGAATGAGGTCGTAATTTTCCATGTAGATGCCAAACACCTTCTAAATGCACGTCCAACACACTTATTAGATTTTTGTTTAATGCCTCTATGACTTTGTTCTTTGGCTGCTCATAACAGAGACTACTCACTGTTTTCTGTGGTCTCCATGACAATCCTGGAGAGTTGGCAATGGAACTTAGAACAATATTTTTATTAGGATAGATGAAGCAGAAGAATCAACGAGAGTGTGTGTTTTTTTTTGCATGGCCTTCTCAGAATGGCCAGCAGATGCATTAGTGGATGTGTGAACTTGTGAAAGCATTGAAGTGTCAAATCAAAGGGCTAAAGATTTGTAGTTAGGTACAGCATTACAGCAAATCTACGCTAGAAACTGGTGGCTCGCTTGAAATAGGGGCTTGGGTTTCATCAGCAAATGGTGGATAGTAATGGAGGAGCTCACAGATGGGAGTGAATAGGTCTAATTCAGGCTGACAACACACCAATAGTGGACGGTGGGGTTGAGAAGGCTGGTAGGATTGCTAAGTGGTAGGGGGGGGGGGGGGGGGGGGGGGAGCGACAATAACTCCTACACAGCCTGTCTCCACACAAGTGTGGGCAGTGAACAATATAAAGACTTAAACCAAAGATAGATACAAAAAGTTGGAGTAACTCAGCGGGACAGGCAGCACCTCTGAAGAAGGGTCTTGACCTAAAACGTCACCCATTCCTACTCTCCCGAGATGCTGCCTGTCCCACTGAGTTACTCCAGCATCTTCAATATAAAGGCTTACTCTTTATGAACAGGGCATAGGAGTCTTTGGAAACCTTGCATCCTGACAGATCTGTTTTGTTGAAGGCCCGCATACCTTAAACAAAGGGCCAAAAATTTGCTCAAGGCAACCGCACACACATTGGGATATTGCTCAAGGTTCATCAGAGGGCAGGCGTATTCCAGATGCTTTAGAATGCAAGACATTGCCCAACAAAATTTTATCTCTAATTGCCTGAGAAACTGACCACAATAGAGTCAATGTTCTCAGCTGGTTATCATAGTTATTTCTCATCTCAACTCAGTTGAACCTTTCTGTCGCTAAAGAGTTATCAGTAGCCTGTTAAGAAACTACACATTGTTACTCAGAATAAAATAGTTCTGGGGCATTTCATGATATCCAATAGTGAGCCCCTAGTGTCCCATTTGCTAATAGTTACAATGCAGACTCACACCGCCACACTCACAGTAGTTGCAGCAACCCAGGCCACTGCCTCACCGATCAATGCTATCTATATCATTAAAAGTCTAAACTTGACCACTTCGTGTTTGCACTGTATATTGATTTTAGAAAAAAACGCTACCACGGAGGGCTGTGATTTTTGGCCATCTTACTCAGAGTCCCCCTCCGCCCATCAGGTGCCAAGGATTTTTCCCATCGATGAAAAATAAAAGAGTTTTAATGTTTAAAAAATGTTGAGATTCTCTCTCCTGTCAATCACGCCCCTTCCGGTGGGAGGGTGGAGGGACTATAAAACCCGGAAGTGTGGGCGTGGCTCAGTCTCTGCAAGATGGGGAAGGGAAAGGTCATGACTCTCTGTCTTTGGTGGCCTTGCACCCTGCTTGAAATGGTATGAAACTGCATTTGAATTTGGTGGCCTTGCACTCTGCTTGAAATGGTATGAAACTGCTTTTGAATTTGGTGGCCTTGCACCCTGATTGAAATGGTATGAAACGCCATTTGAATTTGGTGGCCTTGCACCCTGCTTGAAATTGAATTTCCAGGAATAGCTGTGTCAACTGCCAGCCCACCAGCCATAGGTGAGTGAGCTGCCAGCACACCAGGCATGAGTGACTGAGCTGCCAGCCCAATAATCCATTCGGCCCACAATGTCCATACTAGCCCTTTGGAAACCAGTCCCTTCAGCCTACAACACCCATACTTGCGCTCCTGAAAGCCCCCACACTGGCCACCAATATTGGAATTGCCGGAGTGGTGGAATATTGCGTTGGGGGACCAGTCTTCCCGTGTGAACCTGGGACACAATGGGTTTAAGCTCCTTCTGAGGAAATATTTGAAATTGTTGTTCTGAATGTTCCCCTCATATATTGTTGCACCCAACTCACGCACTGCGCACATAATCTGGATTTCCGCGTCCACCCTTCCCCAACAGCCCCCCACCACACGCATGTATACGCACACACACACACACACGCACACACACACACATACACCTGCACGTATACACACATTCACATAAAAATGCACACACATGCAAGTACACACACACGTACACACACACACACACACACACACACACACTCACTCAGACATGTATACACACACACACATGCACCTACACACACACACACATGCAGGTGCACACACACGTACACACACATACACGCACGTACACACACACATGCACATACACACGCACATGAACGTACACACTTGCACTTACACACATATGTATTATGTACACACACACACACACACACACATGCACATACACACACACCGACATGCACGTACACACACATGCACTACACACACACCCACATACACACTCACACATGCATGTACACATATCCATGTACACACACATGCACATACACACACAAGCATGCACAAAAACACATCCTCTACACACACACAAGCATGTACACACACATGCACAACACACACACATGAACGTATACACATTCACATGCACATGCACACATGCACGTACACACACGCACATGCAGGTACATGCACGTAGACAAACACGCACATGCATGTACACACACATGCACAACACACACACATGAACGTATACACATTCACATGCACATGCACACACACACATGCACGTACACACACGCACATGCAGGTACATGCACGTAGACAAACACGCACATGCATGTACACACACACATGCATGTACACACACACATGCGCACGCACACACATGCTCATATACACACATGCATGTACACGCACATGCACATACACACACATGTAAATACACACACACTTGCACACACACATATGCACTATGCACACAGACATGCACGTGCACACACACAGACACCCACATGCACGTGCACACACACGCCCACATGCACTATCATGGCTTGTGGCTTCCCCAAACAAACTGAATAATGAATGGGGTCGTAAATTTCCATGTAGATGCCAAACACCTTCTAAATGCACGTCCAACACACTTAGTAGATTTTTGTTTAATGCCTCTATGACTTTGTTCTTTGGCTGCTCATAACAGAGACTACTCACTGTTTTCTGTGGTCTCCATGACAATCCTGGAGAGTTGGCAATGGAACTTAGAACAATATTTTTATTAGGATAGATGAAGCAGAAGAATCAACGAGAGTGTGTGTTTTTTTTGCATGGCCTTCTCAGAATGGCCAGCAGATGCATTAGTGGATGTGTGAACTTGTGAAAGCATTGAAGTGTCAAATCAAAGGGCTAAAGATTTGTAGTTAGGTACAGCATTACAGCAAATCTACGCTAGAAACTGGTGGCTCGCTTGAAATAGGGGCTTGGGTTTCATCAGCAAATGGTGGATAGTAATGGAGGAGCTCACAGATGGGAGTGAATAGGTCTAATTCAGGCTGACAACACACCAATAGTGGACGGTGGGGTTGAGAAGGCTGGTAGGATTGCTAAGTGGTAGGGGGGGGGGGGGGGGGGGGGGGGGAGGGACAATAACTCCTACACAGCCTGTCTCCACACAAGTGTGGGCAGTGAACAATATAAAGACTTAAACCAAAGATAGATACAAAAAGTTGGAGTAACTCAGCGGGACAGGCAGCACCTCTGAAGAAGGGTCTTGACCTAAAACGTCACCCATTCCTTCTCTCCCGAGATGCTGCCTGTCCCACTGAGTTACTCCAGCATCTTCAATATAAAGGCTTACTCTTTATGAACAGGGCATAGGAGTCTTTGGAAACCCTGCATCCTGACAGATCTGTTTTGTTGAAGGCCCGCATACCTTAAACAAAGGGCCAAATATTTGCTCAAGGCAACCGCACACACATTGGGATATTGCTCAAGGTTCATCAGAGGGCAGGCGTATTCCAGATGCTTTAGAATGCAAGACATTGCCCAGCAAAATTTTATCTCTAATTGCCTGAGAAACTGACCACAATAGAGTCAATGTTCTCAGCTGGTTATCATAGTTATTTCTCATCTCAACTCACTTGAACCTTTCTGTCGCTAAAGAGTTATCAGTAGCCTGTTAAGAAACTACACATTGTTACTCAGAATAAAATAGTTCTGGGGCATTTCATGATATCCAATAGTGAGCCCCTAGTGTCCCATTTGCTAATAGTTACAATGCAGACTCACACCGCCACACTCACAGTAGTTGCAGCAACCCAGGCCACTGCCTCACCGATCAATGCTATCTATATCATTAAAAGTCTAAACTTGACCACTTCGTGTTTGCACTGTATAGTGATTTTAGAAAAAAACGCTACCACGGAGGGCTGTGATTTTTGGCCATCTTACTCAGAGTCCCCCTCCGCCCATCAGGTGCCAAGGATTTTTCCCATCGATTAAAAATAAAAGAGTTTTAATGTTTAAAAAATGTTGAGATTCTCTCTCCTGTCAATCACGCCCCTTCCGATGGGAGGGTGGAGGGACTATAAAACCCGGAAGTGTGGGCGTGGCTCAGTCTCTGCAAGATGGGGAAGGGAAAGGTCATGACTCTCTGTCTTTGGTGGCCTTGCACCCTGCTTGAAATGGTATGAAACTGCATTTGAATTTGGTGGCCTTGCACTCTGCTTGAAATGGTATGAAACTGCATTTGAATTTGGTGGCCTTGCACCCTGATTGAAATGGTATGAAACGCCATTTGAATTTGGTGGCCTAGCACCCTGCTTGAAATGGTATGAAACTGCACTTGACTTTGGTGGCCTTGCACCCTGCTTGAAGTGGTATGAAACTGCACTTGACTTTGGTGGCCTTGCACCCTGCTTGAAGTGGTATGAAACTGCACTTGACTTTGGTGGCCTTGCACCCTGCTTGAAGTGGTATGAAACTGCACTTGACTTTGGTGGCCTTGCACCCTGCTTGAAGTGGTAGGAAACTGCACTTGACTTTGGTGGCCTTGCACCCTGCTTGAAGTGGTAATAAACTGCATTTGAATTTGGTGGCCTTGCACCCTGCTTGAAATTGAATTTCCAGGAATAGCCGTGTCAACTGCCAGCCCACCAGCCATAGGTGAGTGAGCTGCTAGCACACCAGGCATGAGTGACTGAGCTGCCAGCCCAATAATCCATTCAGCCCACAATGTCCATACTAGCCCTTTGGAAACCAGTCCCTTCAGCCCACAACACCCATACTTGCGCTCCTGAAAGCCCCCACACCCCCCCACCGGCCACCAATATTGGAATTGCCGGAGTGGTGGAATATTGCGTTGGGGGACCAGTCTTCCCGTGTGAACCTGGGACACAATGGGTTTAAGCTCCTTCTGAGGAAATATTTGAAATTGTTGTTCTGAATGTTCCCCTCATATATTGTTGCACCCAACTCACGCACTGCGCACATAATCTGGATTTCCGCGTCCACCCTTCCCCAACAGCCCCCCCACACGCATGTATACGCACACACACACACGCACGCACACACACATACACCTGCACGTATACACACATTCACATAAAAATGCACACACATGCAAGTACACACACACGTGCACTACACACACACACACACACACACACACACACACACACACACACACACACACACACACACACACACTCAGACATGTATACACACACACATGCACCTACACACACACACACATGCAGGTGCACACACACGTACACACACACATGCACATACACACGCACATGAATGTACACACACATGCACTTACACACATATGCATTATGTACACACACACACACACACACACATGCACATACACACACACCAACATGCACGTACACACACATGCACTACACACACACCCACATACACTCACACATGCATGTACACATATCCATGTACACACACATGCACATACACACACCTGCATGCACAAAAACACATCCTCTACACACACACAAGCATGTACACACACATGCACAACACACACACATGAACGTATACACATTCACATGCACGTGCACACACACACATGCACGTACACACACGCACATGCAGGTACATGCACGTAGACAAACACGCACATGCATGTACGCACACATGCATGTACACACACATGCGCGCACACACACATGCTCATACACACACATGCACATACACACACATGCACATACACACACATGCACTTGCACACACACATATGCACTATGCACACAGACATGCACGTGCACACACACAGACACCCACATGCACGTGCACACACACGCCCACATGCACTATCATGGCTTGTGGCTTCCCCAAACAAACTGAATAATGAATGGGGTCGTAAATTTCCATGTAGATGCCAAACACCTTCTAAATGCACGTCCAACACACTTAGTAGATTTTTGTTTAATGCCTCTATGACTTTGTTCTTTGGCTGCTCATAACAGAGACTACTCACTGTTTTCTGTGGTCTCCATGACAATCCTGGAGAGTTGGCAATGGAACTTAGAACAATATTTTTATTAGGATAGATGAAGCAGAAGAATCAACGAGAGTGTGTGTTTTTTTTGCATGGCCTTCTCAGAATGGCCAGCAGATGCATTAGTGGATGTGTGAACTTGTGAAAGCATTGAAGTGTCAAATCAAAGGGCTAAAGATTTGTAGTTAGGTACAGCATTACAGCAAATCTACGCTAGAAACTGGTGGCTCGCTTGAAATAGGGGCTTGGGTTTCATCAGCAAATGGTGGATAGTAATGGAGGAGCTCACAGATGGGAGTGAATAGGTCTAATTCAGGCTGACAACACACCAATAGTGGACGGTGGGGTTGAGAAGGCTGGTAGGATTGCTAAGTGGTGGGGGGGGGGGGGGGGGAGGGACAATAACTCCTACACAGCCTGTCTCCACACAAGTGTGGGCAGTGAACAATATAAAGACTTAAACCAAAGATAGATACAAAAAGTTGGAGTAACTCAGCGGGACAGGCAGCACCTCTGAAGAAGGGTCTTGACCTAAAACGTCACCCATTCCTTCTCTCCCGAGATGCTGCCTGTCCCACTGAGTTACTCCAGCATCTTCAATATAAAGGCTTACTCTTTATGAACAGGGCATAGGAGTCTTTGGAAACCCTGCATCCTGACAGATCTGTTTTGTTGAAGGCCCGCATACCTTAAACAAAGGGCCAAATATTTGCTCAAGGCAACCGCACACACATTGGGATATTGCTCAAGGTTCATCAGAGGGCAGGCGTATTCCAGATGCTTTAGAATGCAAGACATTGCCCAGCAAAATTTTATCTCTAATTGCCTGAGAAACTGACCACAATAGAGTCAATGTTCTCAGCTGGTTATCATAGTTATTTCTCATCTCAACTCAGTTGAACCTTTCTGTCGCTAAAGAGTTATCAGTAGCCTGTTAAGAAACTACACATTGTTACTCAGAATAAAATAGTTCTGGGGCATTTCATGATATCCAATAGTGAGCCCCTAGTGTCCCATTTGCTAATAGTTACAATGCAGACTCACACCGCCACACTCACAGTAGTTGCAGCAACCCAGGCCACTGCCTCACCGATCAATGCTATCTATATCATTCAAAGTCTAAACTTGACCACTTCGTGTTTGCACTGTATATTGATTTTAGAAAAAAACGCTACCACGGAGGGCTGTGATTTTTGGCCATCTTACTCAGAGTCCCCTTCCGCCCATCAGGTGCCAAGGATTTTTCCCATCGATGAAAAATAAAAGAGTTTTAATGTTTAAAAAATGTTGAGATTCTCTCTCCTGTCAATCACGCCCCTTCCGGTGGGAGGGTGGAGGGACTATAAAACCCGGAAATGTGGGCGTGGCTCAGTCTCTGCAAGATGGGGAAGGGAAAGGTCATGACTCTCTGTCTTTGGTGGCCTTGCACCCTGCTTGAAATGGTATGAAACTGCATTTGAATTTGGTGGCCTTGCACTCTGCTTGAAATGGTATGAAACTGCATTTGAATTTGGTGGCCTTGCACCCTGATTGAAATGGTATGAAACGCCATTTGAATTTGGTGGCCTAGCACCCTGCTTGAAATGGTATGAAACTGCACTTGAACTTGGTGGCCTTGCACCCTGCTTGAAGTGGTATGAAACTGCACTTGACTTTGGTGGCCTTGCACCCTGCTTGAAGTGGTAATAAACTGCATTTGAATTTGGTGGCCTTGCACCCTGCTTGAAATTGAATTTCCAGGAATAGCCGTGTCAACTACCAGCCCACCAGCCATAGGTGAGTGAGCTGCCAGCACACCAGGCATGAGTGACTGAGCTGCCAGCCCAATAATCCATTCATCCCACAATGTCCATACTAGCCCTTTGGAAACCAGTCCCTTCAGCCCACAACACCCATACTTGCGCTCCTGAAAGCCCCCACACCCCCCCACTGGCCACCAATATTGGAATTGCCGGAGTGGTGGAATATTGCGTTGGGGGACCAGTCTTCCCGTGTGAACCTGGGACACAATGGGTTTAAGCTCCTTCTGAGGAAATATTTGAAATTGTTGTTCTGAATGTTCCCCTCATATATTGTTGCACCCAACTCACGCACTGCGCACATAATCTGGATTTCCGCGTCCACCCTTCCCCAACAGCCCCCCCCCACACGCATGTATACGCGCACACACACACGCACACACACACACATACACCTGCACGTATACACACATTCACATAAAAATGCACACACATGCAAGTACACACACACACACACACACACACACACACACACACACACACACACACACACACACACACACACACACACACACACACACACACACACACACACACTCAGACATGTATACACACACACACACACACACACACACACACACACACACACACACACACACACACACACACACACACACACACACACTCAGACATGTATACACACACACACATGCACCTACACACACACACACATGCAGGTGCACACACAATATAAAGGCTTACTCTTTATGAACAGGGCATAGGAGTCTTTGGAAACCCTGCATCCTGACAGATCTGTTTTGTTGAAGGCCCGCATACCTTAAACAAAGGGCCAAATATTTGCTCAAGGCAACCGCACACACATTGGGATATTGCTCAAGGTTCATCAGAGGGCAGGCGTATTCCAGATGCTTTAGAATGCAAGACATTGCCCAGCAAAATTTTATCTCTAATTGCCTGAGAAACTGACCACAATAGAGTCAATGTTCTCAGCTGGTTATCATAGTTATTTCTCATCTCAACTCACTTGAACCTTTCTGTCGCTAAAGAGTTATCAGTAGCCTGTTAAGAAACTACACATTGTTACTCAGAATAAAATAGTTCTGGGGCATTTCATGATATCCAATAGTGAGCCCCTAGTGTCCCATTTGCTAATAGTTACAATGCAGACTCACACCGCCACACTCACAGTAGTTGCAGCAACCCAGGCCACTGCCTCACCGATCAATGCTATCTATATCATTCAAAGTCTAAACTTGACCACTTCGTGTTTGCACTGTATATTGATTTTAGAAAAAAACGCTACCACGGAGGGCTGTGATTTTTGGCCATCTTACTCAGAGTCCCCTTCCGCCCATCAGGTGCCAAGGATTTTTCCCATCGATGAAAAATAAAAGAGTTTTAATGTTTAAAAAATGTTGAGATTCTCTCTCCTGTCAATCACGCCCCTTCCGGTGGGAGGGTGGAGGGACTATAAAACCCGGAAATGTGGGCGTGGCTCAGTCTCTGCAAGATGGGGAAGGGAAAGGTCATGACTCTCTGTCTTTGGTGGCCTTGCACCCTGCTTGAAATGGTATGAAACTGCATTTGAATTTGGTGGCCTTGCACTCTGCTTGAAATGGTATGAAACTGCATTTGAATTTGGTGGCCTTGCACCCTGATTGAAATGGTATGAAACGCCATTTGAATTGGTGGCCTAGCACCCTGCTTGAAATGGTATGAAACTGCACTTGAACTTGGTGGCCTTGCACCCTGCTTGAAGTGGTATGAAACTGCACTTGACTTTGGTGGCCTTGCACCCTGCTTGAAGTGGTAATAAACTGCATTTGAATTTGGTGGCCTTGCACCCTGCTTGAAATTGAATTTCCAGGAATAGCCGTGTCAACTACCAGCCCACCAGCCATAGGTGAGTGAGCTGCCAGCACACCAGGCATGAGTGACTGAGCTGCCAGCCCAATAATCCATTCATCCCACAATGTCCATACTAGCCCTTTGGAAACCAGTCCCTTCAGCCCACAACACCCATACTTGCGCTCCTGAAAGCCCCCACACCCCCCCACTGGCCACCAATATTGGAATTGCCGGAGTGGTGGAATATTGCGTTGGGGGACCAGTCTTCCCGTGTGAACCTGGGACACAATGGGTTTAAGCTCCTTCTGAGGAAATATTTGAAATTGTTGTTCTGAATGTTCCCCTCATATATTGTTGCACCCAACTCACGCACTGCGCACATAATCTGGATTTCCGCGTCCACCCTTCCCCAACAGCCCCCCCCCACACGCATGTATACGCGCACACACACACGCACACACACACACATACACCTGCACGTATACACACATTCACATAAAAATGCACACACATGCAAGTACACACACACGTGCAATACACACACACACACACACACACACACACACACACACACACACACACACACACACACACACACACACACACACACACACACACACACACACACACACACACACACACACACACACACACACACACACACACACACACACACACACACACTCAGACATGTATACACACACACACATGCACCTACACACACACACACATGCAGGTGCACACACAATATAAAGGCTTACTCTTTATGAACAGGGCATAGGAGTCTTTGGAAACCCTGCATCCTGACAGATCTGTTTTGTTGAAGGCCCGCATACCTTAAACAAAGGGCCAAATATTTGCTCAAGGCAACCGCACACACATTGGGATATTGCTCAAGGTTCATCAGAGGGCAGGCGTATTCCAGATGCTTTAGAATGCAAGACATTGCCCAGCAAAATTTGATCTCTAATTGCCTGAGAAACTGACCACAATAGAGTCAATGTTCTCAGCTGGTTATCATAGTTATTTCTCATCTCAACTCAGTTGAACCTTTCTGTCGCTAAAGAGTTATCAGTAGCCTGTTAAGAAACTACACATTGTTACTCAGAATAAAATAGTTCTGGGGCATTTCATGATATCCAATAGTGAGCCCCTAGTGTCCCATTTACTAATAGTTACAATGCAGACTCACACCGCCACACTCACAGTAGTTGCAGCAACCCAGGCCACTGCCTCACCGATCAATGCTATCTATATCATTCAAAGTCTAAACTTGACCACTTCGTGTTTGCACTGTATATTGATTTTAGAAAAAAACGCTACCACGGAGGGCTGTGATTTTTGGCCATCTTACTCAGAGTCCCCCTCCGCCCAGCAGGTGCCGAGGATTTTTCCCATCGATGAAAAATAAAAGAGTTTTAATGTTTAAAAATGTTGAGATTCTCTCTCCTGTCAATCACGCCATGAAGGCCACGTCCCTTCCGGTGGGAGGGTGGAGGGACTAGAAAACCCGGAAGTGTGGGCGTGGCTCAGTATCTGTAAGATGGGGAAGGGAGAGGTCGTGACTCTCAGTCTTTGGTGGCCTTGCACCCTGCTTGAAATGGTATGAAACTGCATTTGAATTTGGTGGCCTTGCACCCTGCTTGAAGTGGTATGAAACTTCACTTGTCTTTGGTGGCTTTTCACCCTGCTTGAATAAATGTGGATAAATGTGAGGTTATCCATTTTGGTGGCAAAAACAGGAAAGCAGACTATTATCTAAATGGGGGCTGATTAGGAAAAGGGGAGATGCAGCGAGGCCTGGGTGTCATGGTACACCAGTCATTGAAAGTAGGCATGCAGGTGCAGCAGGCAGTGAAGAAAGCGAATGGTATGTTAGCTTTCATAGCAAAAGGATTGAGTATAGGAGCAGGGAGGTTCTACTGCAGTTGTACAGGGTCTTGGTGAGACCACACCTGGAGTATTGCGTACAGTTTTGGTCTCCAAATCTGAGGAAGGACATTATTGCCATAGAGGGAGTGCAGAGAAGGTTCACCAGACTGATTCCTGGGATGTCAGGACTGTCTTATGAAGAAAGACTGGATAGACTTGGTTTATACTCTCTAGAATTTAGGAGATTGAGAGGGGATCTTATAGAAACTTACAAAATTCTTAAGGGGTTGGACAGGCTAGATGCAGGAAGATTGTTCCCGATGTTGGGGAAGTCCAGGACAAGGGGTCACAGCTTAAGGATAAGGGGGAAATCCTTTAAAACCGAGATGAGAAAAACTTTTTTCACACAGAGAGTGGTGAATCTCTGGAACTCTCTGCCACAGAGGGTAGTTGAGGCCAGTTCATTGGCTATATTTAAGAGGGAGTTAGATGTGGCCCTTGTGGCTAAAGGGTTCAGAGAGTATGGAGAGAATGCAGGTACGGGATACTGAGTTGGATGATCAGCCATGATCATATTGAATGGCGGTGCAGGCTCGAAGGGCCGAATGGCCTGCACCTAATTTCTATGTTTCTATGTTTGAAGTGGTAGGAAACTGCACTTGACTTTGGTGGCCTTGCACCCTGCTTGAAGTGTTATGATACTGCACTTGAATTTAGTGGCCTTGCACCCTGCTTGAAGTGGTATGAAACTGCACTTGAATTTGGTGGCCTTGCACCCTGCTTGAAGTGGTAGAAAACTGCACTTGAATTTGGTGGCTATGCACCCTGCTTGAAGTGGTAGGAAACTGCACTAGAATTTGGTGGCCTTGCACCCTGCTTGAAATGGAATTTCAAGAAATAGCCGTGTGTCAACTGCCAGCCCACCAGCCGTGGGTGAGTGAGCTGCCAGCACACCAGGCATGAGTGACTGAGTCTCAGCCCAAGAATCCATTCGACCCACAATGTCCATACTAACCCTCTGGAAACCAGTCCCTTCAGCCCACAACAGCCATATTTGCGCTCCCAAAAGCCCCCCCCCACCCCCCACTGGCCACCAATATTGGAATTGCTGGAGAGGTGGAATATTGCGTTGGGGGACCAGCCCTCCCGTGTGAACATGGGACACAACGGGTTTAAGCTCCTTTGGAGGAAATATTTGAAATTGGTGTTCTGAATGTTCCCCTCATATATTGTTGCGCATAACTCACGCACTGCACACAACATCTCGATTTCCGCATCCACCCTTCCCCTACAGCCCCCAACCCCACACACACACGTATACGCACAGACACACACACACATGTATACACACACACACACACACACACACACACACACACACACACACACACACACACACACACACACACACACACACACACACACACACACACACACACACACACACACGCACTACACACACACACACTCAGATGTATACACACACATGTACGTCCACACACATGCACCTACACACACACACTCATGCAGGTGCACACACACGTACACACACATACACGCATGTACACACACATGCACTATGTACACACACACACAAATACCCACACCCACATGCACATACACACACATGCACTACACACACACCCACATACACACTCACACACGTGCATGTACACGCACACATGCATGTACACACACATACACGTACACACACATGCACGCACAAAAACCACACCCTCTACACACACACGAGCTTGTACACACACATGCATAACACACACACATGAACGTACACACATTCACATGCACATGCGCACACACACACACATGCAGGTACATGCACGTAGACAAACATGCACATGCATGTACATGCACATGCATGAACACACCCACATGCATGTACATGCACATTCTCGTACATACACATGCATGTACACACACATGCACGTACACACACGCATACACACACGTGCACTTGCACGCACACATATGCACTACGCACACCCACATATGCACATACACACACACACAAATCCCACATGCACATACACACACATGCATGTACACACACATGCACGTACACACATGCACATTCATTTACACACACATGCATTTACACACACATGCATTTACACACACATGCACGTACACACACAATGCATGTGTATGCACACATGCATGCATGTACGCACACATGCACATACACACATGCATACCCACTACACACACATGCACATTCACGCACATGCACATACACACACCCACATGCACGTAGACACACATGCACGAAACACATGCACGTACACCCACACACATACATGCACGTCCACACACACACACACATGCATGAAACACATGCACGTACACCCACACACATACATGCACGTCCACACACACACACACACACATGCATGAAACACATGCACGTACACCCACACACATACATGCACGTCCACACACACACATATGCACATACACACACACACAAATCCCACATGCACATGCATGCACGTACGCACACATGCACATACACACATGCACACCCACTACACACACATGCACATTCACGCACATGCACATACACACACCCACACATACACACACCCACATGCACGTAGACACACATGCACGAAACACATGCACGTACACCCACACACATACATGCACATCCACACACACACACATGCACTACACACACACATGCATGTACACCCACACCCACTCATACACATGCACGCACACAGACACATGCACATACGCACACACACATATACATGTACATTCACACACACACATACACATTCACGTACACACACATGCACCACTCAGACATACACATGCACGTACACACACACACATATACATCCACACACAAATGCACGTACACACACATGCACTACATACACATACATGCACACACACACACGTACACCTGCATGTACAAACACACATGCACGTCCACACACATGCATGTACACACACATGCACTACACACACACATGCACGTACACACACATGCATGTACACACATGCTTGTACACAAATGCATGTACACACATACATTCACGTACACACATGCACGTCCACACACACATTCATTTACACACATGCATGTACACTCATGCACGTCCACACATACATGTATTTACACAATGTATGTTCACACATGCATGCACACGCACATGCACATACACACATGCTTGTGTACGCACACATTCATGTACACACACAAGCACATACAAGCACATGCACGCCCACACACATGCACTACATAAACATGCACGTTCATGTACATATACATACACACACACACATGCACGTACACACACATGCACGTACACACACCCGCATGCGCATACACGTACACACACACCCACATGCACGTACACACACATGCACTACACACGCGCGCATGCATGCACGTACACCCACATGCACATGCACGTACACCTGCACACACATGCACTACACACACACACGCACTTACACCCACACCCACTCATACACATGCACGTACACACATGCACGTACACACACAAACACATGCACATACACACAGAGAGCTGGAATTGTATCACCGTCTGTTGAAGTAAATGTCAGTGATTTGAATAGGTGCCAGGGGCAGTGACATGATGGATGTTCAGTCACATGTTCCATGCCCGAGGCTCTGCATCCCTTTGACTTTCTGGACAATATTTTATATTTCTAAAGAATAGGAAACTTCCATTGAACTGATTGTTTTCTTGTTGGGAACTGTAGCATGTCACAGCTTGAACGGAGGGTATTTTTCTCTGGCATGCTACGCCATTTTGAGTGGAGAAATGCAAGATTCCCCTACCCCTGCTCTTTCCCCAGAGCACTGTAAACATTGTCTTGTTAGATATCAATCACTTTCTTGTTTAAAACGAGGTAGCTTCAAAACTGCGTCATGCCCAGCCTTGTTGTTGTGCCAGCAAGGCATATTCTTTCACGTAATCCACTTTCTCTGATATTCCATTTTGATGCAGAGAGCAGTTTGATATTTATCTTGATATAAACACTCACTGGCTTCACCCTCTGCACACTCAGTTTATCCACTTGGTTGCCTGTGCTCGTTCTGCCTCTTTGAGAAAGTTAGCTAATTCGTTTCTCTCTCCTCTTCTTCCAGAACTTTCCAAATGTCTTTTCCCTTCAAGTATTTATTCAATTAACTTTTGAAAGTTACCAGCATGTTCCTTCCATTTCACAGCGCAGCTGGGCCATGTGATCAGGATGCGTTCATGAATAAAAACATTTGAAGTTGGCACATTTTAGTCAAGAGTATTCTTTAATAAATGCGCAGAGCTGGAGGGAGGCTGTCACGTGGCGGTGAGACTTCCCTCTTACCAGGACCTGGATTCATTGGGGGCTACAGTCCAGCTCATACCCCATCTTCCCCCAATTAGCCCTTCATTAGTTGCCCCTGCACGATAACTGGGCACTGTTTAATCATGCAGGAGTCTTTGCATTGTAATTGAGTCATGTCCTCAAATGACTTCTGGAAAAGTTAATGTGTGGTAGTTAGTAAGGACACGCCTCCAGTGTTAACTCAAATGAACTGGCATGGTTTTCAAAGTAGTATCATTGCTGAAGAGAGATCCTGGTGCAGTCACACCTATAATTAATAAACAATACTTCCTTATTTTGACTCCCTATTTGATCTTCAGACATGCAGCCTCTCACCACCCCACTCAAACAACGCCATTCAAACCATACCATTGAGCAATGATTGGAATCTACATTGGAATCTACATTGTACTTTAGATTAAGGACAGACAACGTTTGCAATTGATCCAGAGAAGGCAGTGAGTTTTAAAAGGCGTTTATTTTAGTGGTCGTACACAAGGAGAGTCAGTTAGAAATGGGTTTGTTTATTTTGGGTTAACAATTGTTAACCAGAGTGATCAAGCAAATAGTGAGAATTCTGTCCTGAATTAGGCAGCTTCTCTGAGCGCTGGTGGGATGTCTGTGTGAACGCATGAGCTCCAAACCGGTTCTCTGGATACTTTCAAGAGAGAGCTAGATAGGGCTCTTAAAGATAGCGGAGTCAGGGGATATGGGGCGAAGGCAAGAACGGGGTACTGATTAGGGATGATCAGCCTTGATCACATTGAATGGCAGTGCTGGCTCGAAGGGCCAAATGGCCTACTCCTACACCTATTGTCTATTGTCTATTGTCAGACATTCACTCCCTGTTTGCTTCCACTAACAAGCAACTTGACCCTGAAGTCTCTCTCCTCGTTAACAACATTGTGCTTGCAAAGATTGACGCTGGTGCGAAATGTAATGTCATGTCTTTATATGAATTTAAACAAATTCGTAATACTGAACATATTGAAAACACTACGGCACGTTACGAGCCTATGGGGGAGAGGTACTGATCCCACTTGGAGAAACTGAACTGAATTGCAACGTGGAGTCACAACTCACAAACTGAAGTCTTTCATTGTTCGGGGGGATCCTGCAACTCTGCTTGGCATCAACGCATGCCAGGATCTAGGCCTGGTCACCTTTGGGCCTGCTGTCCATCAAATCTCTCCCACTGAGGGCTCCACTGAGCAGATAATCTCACAATACAAAGAACTATTTGACAACAAACTTGGAAAGCTGCCCATCAAGTACAATAACGCCACTGATCCAAATGTTACACCTGTGGTCCGAGCACCACACTGCATTCCGCATGCTACGCGCGACAGAGCATAAAATGAGCGCCAGCAGATGGTGTCCCTGGGTGTCATTGCTACGGTTACTGACCCGTCCGACTGGGTTTCCACCATGGTGGTTGCAACAAAGAAAAACAAGGAAGAAATCCAAATCTGCATCAACCCCAGAGACCTAAACACAGCGATCAAACGCCCACACCACCCGATGCGAATGGTAGACGAAGTTGCTGCTCAGATAGGCAGTGCATCTGTGTTCTCTGTTCTGGATGCCAAAAGTTTGTTTTGGCAGATCCCGCTGGATCCTGACTCATCCATTCTCACCACGTTTGGCACCCCCTTTGACTGCTACAAATTCCTGAGGATGCCCTTCGGCATCAACTCTGTTAGCGAGGTTTTCCAGTGCACAATGGAACAATTGTTTGCGGGGTATCCGTGCGCCATCATTGACGATGAGGTTCTCATTGCCGGTCCCGACATGGCTGAACATGATGGCAATCTAAAAAAAGTACTAGATAGTGCCAAAGACATTCACCTCAAGTTTAACCCTCTAATATGCAGATTTCATGTCACAGAAGTCAACTATGTCGGCCACATTTTCACCAGTAATGATCTGTAGATCAATGTCACTCATGCTATGAGTCATACTGTAGCTCCGCTCACAGGTTTGATAGAAAACCCTTTTCCCTTTCTCTCTCAGTCTTGAGCTGTGTGTTAAGATGAAGTTACCTATGCTGAATTGCTAATAAAAATCTTTGGATCCTAATCACTGTGTGTGAGTTATGCCAATCCAACAACATCATCCAAGCCCACTGCCATCAACGAGATGCCGGTCCCCACTGACGTTACGAGTTTACAGAGATTCCTGTGAATGGTCAACTACTGGGGAAATTCATTCCCAACCTCAGCGATATATCTGCCCCCCTGCGGGAACTGACTCACAAGGACACTGCCTGGTCCTGGTACCCACAGCACCAAAGAGCTTTCAAAATCATTAAGTTGCAGCCGGCCAGCGCTCCCACCCTCGCCTACTTTGCTTTAGAGTTGTCAATGACACTCACATGTGATGCATCCCAATATGGACTTGGCACTACTTGCCTACAGACCTCCATGGATGCCAACTGCAAGCCTGTTGCTCTCTGACTGAAACTAAACAACGTTATGCCCAGATCGAAAAGGAATTGCTTGCCGTGGTTTTTGCCTGCACAAAATTCAAAGACATTTCTTGGCAAATCTGTGCTTGTGGAAACAGACCATGGTTGGTTACCATTCTGAACAAATCCATTCACGCCGCTCCGGCTCGCCTGCAATGGATGATGATGCAGCTACAGCATTTTGACTTTACTAAAGACTACAAAAAAGGGCAAGGACATGCACATAGCTGACACTCTATCGAGAGCCCTGCGCAAAACCAGCGAACAACAGCCCCCAGAACAGGACCAGTTCACGGTAATGATGGTGTCGTACGTACCTATTGAATGTCTAAGCAGCCTGGCAGAGCACACGGCTGCCGATGAAACTCTACAATTACTGTCCTCAGTCATCCAGGGTGGCTGGCCGGGTAAACAACACAGTGGCCCACTTGCGATTCGCCCATACTACCTAGTTCGTGACGAACTGGTATTACAGGACGGGGTTATAATCAAGGGTCACAAAGCAGTCATCCCAACTGTTCTTCGGGACAAATACTTTGATGCCGTCCACTGGGGCCACCCCGTTGTGGAAGCAACCCTACATCAAGCGCAGAGCATGTTTTACTGGCCTGGTATGACCAAGTATATACGAGAAAAACTCAAAGACTGCACAATCTGCTACCGACATATTCGAATGGCGTGGAAAACACTATCTGGATTTTCCAGCATCTGCAGTTCCTTCTAAAACACTATCTGGTTCTCGTTGACTCGTATTCGGGCTGGTTCGAAATTGACCTACTCCAAGCCATCACATTCAACACAGTCATCCAAAAGCTGTCACGCCACTTCTCCGTGCACGGCGCCCCTGCACGCCTCCTGTCTGATAACGGTAGTCAGTTCGCCATGTCACCAGCAGCCCTGAATTTCCACAGTCTAATGGACTCGCGGAACAGGCTGACAAACAATTAATGGAGCCTTGCTAAATCTGATGTTTACTTGGACCTGCGCAACTTAAGGAACATCGCCCATGACCCAATACTGGGGTCGCCAGCCCAACGCCTGATGTCGCGCCCAAGCCCCAGCAGCTGTTGCAGCCACAGGTCCATTCACCTCCCGTTGTCCAGAAGCAACTCCAGCTGAAATGTGATGCACAGAAACAATCTTTCGACAAGTCCAGCAAACCACTTAAACCTCTCTCTAGCAGTCAAGTTGTTCGCCTTCAGACCGACAAGGGCTATGGCCATTTGGGTCACATTCACAACCCTGCCAAAGAACCGCGCTCTTACCTGGTAAGCGCCGACGGAGACCTTTACAGATGCAACCGTCAACATCTCCTTCCTGTGAAGGAACCATGTCCTGCATTTCCGTATCCACACGTCTGATGTACCCTCCTACTGTCGGGCTGACTCCTCCCTCGTGCCCAGTTGCTGCAGAGCAACTCCTGACCGTGTCCCCTGCGGCCTCACCACAACGATCACGCCCCACTCACCAGCTTCGCCGCCTCCACTCTGCCGGTCTCCGGCACCGTCCCCGGTCACTTCTACGGTGAAAGGAGGAGACGTGGATCTATAGCGCCGCGTGCGGGCGGGTCGGTAGGCCACCACTTAGATATGGAGATTTTGTGTAACCATCTATACATCCCTGTATGCATTATTAGCGTTTTGGGTACCGTATTATTTCGCCATCACGTATTAATGTGTTTCTGCTCATTGGCTTGCATTTAGTTGTGCTTCATTTCATTTCTACAAGGATAGATGGAGATTGGTTACTCCACACTAACCAATTGTAGTGCTTTATTAGTAGAAGCTCCGCCTACCATGCAAAAGGTCAAAGGACATTTATTGTCATACACCAATTGGGGCAGTGAAATTTGAGTTGCCATTTGCAGCACACAAATAGAAATAAAACACAGCATTAAAGTATTTAACATTAAACATAAAAACATCCCCCACAATGGTTCCCACTGTGAGGGAAGGCAACAAAGTCCAGTCCTCTTCCTCTTATTCACACATGGTCGAGCCTATTGAGGACTCTGCAGTCTCCGCGACAGCGGTCCGATGTTTCAGGCTTTCTCGCCGGATGATGGAGCTCCGGCTTCAGAGAGAACACTTTCAGCGGCTTGGAGTGTCTGGAACGGCCGCTTCCTCCCCTGAGACCATGGCTCCCGAAGTCCACAGGCCACGCTGGTTGGAGGTCCAACACTGGCGATCTCGGCGAAAGATCCAGACCTCCGCGATGTTGAAGTCAGCGCCGCCCGCAGCTGGACGCTCCGCTCCACAGCTCCGCGATGTTGGAGTCGGCGGTCTCAGCACTCCGGAGCTTACCACACAGCGATCCTCGGTATGGCATCGCCCGCTCCGTGATGGTGCTTCAGCGCTGCGCCGCCGCCGAAGCTCTGGCCGGTCTCCGACAGGAAACGCCGCTCCAGTCCAGATGGTAGGCCGTGAGAAGGGAGTGGGTGAGGTCTATATTATCAGGACTCAGCTCATGCTGGCAGTCGAATAGTTGCTACACTTGCTGTAATGAGGAAAGGCATTGTGAGGTCAGTAGCTGGGCACCCTTAATATTTTTTTTAAATGTCAGTTTGGTTATAAATTTTAGTGAATATCTCAGGAAATAATTGACCAAATTTATAGAGGATTGGATTTTTGAAATGATAAGGTAAATTTCTACCAGAAGATGTAAATATTTAACTGTTATTGTAACGTCAGCAGCTGGGCAGCGGTCAGATTTTTAAAAAAAGGTCAGATTGGTCAACAATTATAATAAAAAGTCAGGAAAATAATGTACCAAATGTACAGAGGAGTGGATTTCTAAAATCACAAGGAAAATCTCTACTGAAATATGTAAAAATGTCCCCTTTTCGGCGCTTGGTTTTCTAGGAAAAACGTCTCAAAGGCAGTCACACACACACGCCACACACACACGCACGCACGCACGCACGCACACACACACACACACACGCACACACACACAGAGTTTTAATATATGATAGATAGATAGATAGATAGATGGATGGATGGATGGATGGATGGATGGATGGATGGATGGATGGATGGATGGATGGATGGATGGATGGATGGATGGATGGATGGATGGATGGATGGATGGATGGATGGACGGACCATTCTTTTTGCTATTCAAATTGCAAAGGAAAAGCAGGGTTTAAAACTAGTCTAATTTGCTAAGTAGACTCGGGACTGTAAAGGGGTCTCGACCCGAAACGTTACCCATTCTCCAGAGATGCTGCCTGTCTCGCTGAGTTACTCCAGCATTTTGTGTCTATCTTCAAAGTAAACTGCACACCAGGTGAAATTTAAAATTTGCAGTGTGTTGTAGGTACCAATTCCGTGGGATGAACTGTGACATGTAGTGCTGTGGATCTTGTTTTTTTTTTTTTAATATTTTATTTTATTAGAAGTAAGTACAGTCATATGGCACCAAAGTGCCTAATATATATTTTCATAATACATTTTATGTACAACTTCTTTTTTTTTTTTGTTACATTGAAAAAAGATTGGAATAAGAAAAAGAAGTTAGATAGTAAAGGATAGAAAGATGTGAAATATATAGTGTGTGAAAAAAGAAAACGAGTAAATGAAGAAAGTTGAGAGAGAAAATAGAGAAAATAAAATAAAATAAAAAAGAAAAGGAGATCATTATTTATAATCTTGACCAACCCTCGTCCAGTCCTGAAAGTTATTTTTTACAATTGTGTTGCACCATATGATTCCAAAAAAACGACGAATGGAGACCAACTCGTTATGAATTGGTCTGATTTATCCATTAGGAGGAATCGCATTTCCTCAAGATGAGCGGTGTCCAACATACTTGCTGTGGATCTTGTTGACAGTACAAGGAGCCGTCATTGTTTCTCTAGCGATGGAGGGAATTATGGTTTAGGGTAGCGAATGGCTGTCAATTCTAGCTGGCTGCTCCGACCTGGATGATGCCAGGTTTCTTGTGTGTTAGAATGAGAGGCAAGTAAAGGCTTTTCTATTACACCTTGTACATGTTGGGAAGGTATCATAGTATTGGGATGGAGGTCACTTTGCTCACATACCCAACCTCTCAGCTTCTGTTGCAGCCGCAGAATTCTGGTGGGTGCTTCAGTAGCTTTTAGTTTGAGGACCCCCGGGATGTTGGGGCTGGATTCCACAAAGGTGATGCCAATAAATGTCAGGTGGCAGATGATTAGACTTCCCGTTGTTGGAGACGGCCATTGTAGCAGCGTGGGCAAGTTGTGCTCTAATATCAATAACACCCTGCCACATGCATGGATCGGTTCATTATCTGCTGAGAGTAAATGGAAATGAACATTGAGCTTGTGTTGCTTTCCCTGGGACTGGACTGGCCTGCATCATATGACTTTATAAAATGAAATCATTCACACCTGTGGGATGGTTTTTGAGGGAAGCGTTGACCCGAATAAGGGCAAGTCTTATTCTTTAAGGGGAGCAGCCACCTGATCTAACGCACCTCTCCATTTTGTTCGACAGGTCGTTGGAGATGAGGTGTTTCACCTATGGAGTTCTCTTTGGATGTGGATCATCTTTTGCTTTCCAGCCATCGTTAGTCATCCTCGGTCATTACTTCCGACGCCATTTGGGCCTGGCCAATGGAGTGATGACGGCAGGGAGCAGCGTCTTCTCCATTACCATGCCTCTCCTTTTGAAGAAGATTGGTGATACCTTGGGTCTGGCTCACACCCTGCAGATTCTCAGTGTCTTCTTCTTCATTCAGATATTTCTCACCTTCACCTATATACCCGTGATCCCTTTGAAGACTAACTCAACAAATTGCTTGACGTGCTTGCATCAGTACAGGAGGTACCTTAATTTGAGAGTCTTCAGGAAAGTAACATACAGAGTTTGGGCCTTTGGAATTGCCACTGCTGTTCTCGGCTACTTTGTGCCATACGTTCACTTGGTAAGTAGAGCAAACCTGAAAGAGTTTTTCTGTCATAAATTGTAGACGCTATCCTGAAGAAATTTGTGCAATGAAAACCTTCTACACCTCTGCTAAATTAGATTGATAGCTATATAGTCACCTAGAGTGATACAGCATGAAAACAGGCCCTTCGGCCCAACCAGCCCACACAGGCCAACATGTCCCAGCTATACTAATCCCACCTGCTAGCATTTGGCTCATACCCCTCCAAACATGTCCTATCCATGTACCTGTCTGTTTCTTGAATGTTGCGCTAATCCCCGCCTCAACTGCCTCCTCCATACACCCACCACCCTTTGTGTGAACAAGTTACTCCTCAGATTCCTATGAAATCTTTTCCCCTTCATCTTATACCGATGTGCAAACCGATATACAAAAGTTGAATTTAATTTTGAAGAATTCACAGCATCTCATAACAATGCTGTTGCTTGGGGAACAGGTTGAAGGATCTGACTGACGCCAGGTGTGTGACTTGTCACCACCATGATGCTGTACAGGTGCATCATTTCGGGAGATGAGATGTCCTTCTACATCTACAAGATCGGCGGGAACCCAAAGGGTATTGTCCACCAGGTGGAGGGAAAACTGGTTACCAGAACAGAAAAAGGTTCACCCGTCCGTTTAGTTACAAGTCAGATTTATTGGCAAGAGAGAGAACAAAAATAATTCCTATCTTGCACCCGTGCACACCTCATGGTCATCACCAACTTCCCCATCAATCTCCATCCTGCACTCAAATTTACTTGTGCCATCTCCGATACCTCCCTCCCCTTTCTTGATCTCACAGTCTCCATCACAGGAGATAGTCGATTGACTGACGTCTATTACAAACCCACTCGACTACACTTCTTCCCACCCAGCTTCCTGGAAAGACTCTATCCTCTACTCCCAATTCCACCATCAACGCCGCATCTGCCCCCAAGATGAGGTGTTCCAAACCAGAACATCCGAGATGTCCTCATTCTTTATGGAACGGGCGTTCCCCTCTCCCATCATAGATGAGGCCCTCACTCATGCCTCTTTGGTACCCCGCAGCTCCACCCTTGCTCCCCCTCCCCCTAGTCGCAATAGAGACAGGGTCCCCCTAGTCTTTACCTTTCACCCCATCAACTGCCACATACAACACATAATCCTCTGCAATTTTCCCCACCTCATCACATCTTCCCATCACCACCCCTTCCCACCTTCCACAGAGACCGTTCCCTCCGCAACTCCCTGGTTAACTCATCCCTTCCCCCCCAAACCACCCCCCCCCCAGGTACCTTCCCCTGCAGAAGATGCAACACCTGTCCCTATACCTCCTCCCTCAACTCTGTCCAGGGACCCCGACAGTCCTTTCAGGTGAGGCAGAGGTCCACTTGCACCTCCACCAACCTCATCTACGTTGTTCAATATACATTGGTAGACCAAACTTTTTTGCCTATCTTTCATTCATTGTTCTTTATCTCTTTACATCTATATCTCTCGTTTCCCTAATCCCTAAGTAGTCTGAAGAAGGGTCCAACCCAAAACATCACCAGTCATTCTCTCAAGAGATGCTGCCTGGACACACTGATTTAATCCAGCAAGCGGGTCTATGGAGTGTCTAGCATAGAGCAAGAGGACATAAGACGAGAAGCAGAGAGGAGAAAGCGAAAAAGAGAAGAAAGAAAGGAAGAGAACAGAGACACAAGAGCAAAGAGAAGAGAAAGGAGAGAAGTCGAAAAGCACAAAAGAAAAAAGCGGAAGAGATAGGTATAGAGAGATAAGAGAAAAAGTCGAGAAGGGCAGAGAAAGGAAGAAAAGAGAAAAGAAAAAGAGAAAGGCCGAGAGAGACAGAGAGAGGGAGGAGGGAGGAGCGAAAACGAGCAAAAGAAACAAAAGATACAGAGAGAGAGACAGAGAGGGAGAGAGAGCGAAAGAGAAAGAAGAAAAAAAAAAGAAGCAGAGCAACTCAAAAACTATCGAGATAGGCGCGAGCTGTCAGATCCCTCCAATCATATCTCACCTTCCTCCCCTCGCTCCTCTCTCTCTCTCTCCTCTCTCTCTCATCCATCTCCTCTCTCTCTCTCTCTCTCTCTCTCTCTCTCTGCCTCTGTCCATGGCTCTGATCTATGACCCCACATGACCCTCTCTCGTCAGTACCACCTTGTGGTTTAGCGATGCTGCCTTTATACCAGCAGTAATCAGCCGTTACGAAACCGCCACTCAGTCGTGGCCAATAGCGCCGCTTCCAAATTCGAACTACAACCAATGGCAGGGGCCCAAGTCCGAGTGAGGTCCCTCCCCCTTTTAGCAACAAAGCGCTTCCGGCCGCAGACTGTTGACGTGAAGCTTTAAATAAAGAGTTGTTGACCACAGACCTCGCACGAAGCTTCAACAAAGCGCTACCAGCCGCAATGTTTGCGCAAAGCTTTTCCAACGAGGCCGCTGCCATCAAAGAGATACGCGGATCCCGATGGTGGGCGTCAGACGTGCGGTCCTGCCGTCCTGCTGAGGATGCCCGGCTTCTACCGGGACTTGCTGAGAGTCTGGAACTTGGTTGCCGTCGACCGGGCCCCCCTCCGCCGGTCCTTGTCCCGCCCCACCGGGTGTCAGGGGGGGCTCAAACGTGTGGAGTACTTGTGGTTGAGCAAACCCCCGCTCAGCCGGAAATATTCATCGGACACAGGCGCCGTAATCCTTCCCGGGAGCCGGTCCCACACAACTTGAGCCGCCTTTCCTCAACACCCTTCATCTCCCTCCGAGACGCAGGGAGGCGTGTCCTGTACAGGCTCCTCCTCCAAACCCTGCACTTGCTCGCCCTGGTCCACCGTTCAGACACCAAGTGGCGGTCGGTGTTGCCTTCCGGTCGCGAGTGGGGCCACCGGTGGGGGTCCCTCTACGCAGGGATTCTCCCCCTCTACATTGGGGACCTGGGGTGGAGGGTACTGCACCGAGGAGATCCCTGCAACCTGTTTCTCTCACGGTTCACCAGTCGCTGCCACTTTTGTGGGCTGGAAGAGTCTGTGTACCACGTGTATATGGAGTGTGTGAGGCTGCAGCCCCCGGTCCACTATCTAAAGGGGCTGCTCCTTGCCTTCTGGCTGCACTTCACACCCAGCATCCTCATCTTTGGACACCCTGTGCAAAGCTCTTCCTACCTTCCACCCCTCGAACAGTCTGGTTACATTCACATGCGGCCCGCAGGCTTCAGTAAAGTCCACACGGGTCCTGTTGCCAAACCGCACATACAATGGAACAATAATATTGCCAACTGAATCATCCCCATGGTCAGTCCCCAGTGCACCACTGTTGTCCACCAGCCTCCAAACATCCCGAAGGGCCACCATCTTCCCAGGGGGGTTGTAGTCGTGGTACTGTTCTCCGACCCTTCGAATCTTCTCCACGGCTTCCACGATGTGCTCAGTGAGGTTGGTGATGCTCTCTGAATCATCTGGAATACAAGTACAGCACTCCCGCCCGATCAAAGCACAATGCCAGGATGAAGTCTAGGGCCATGCGGTTCTGTAGGGTGTGAATACTTCCGCTGATAGTCCTGTGAGGCCTCTTTTACCACACTCAGGACGTCTGCCATCTCGTTGGGCTATTTCTTTCATAGCTGAAGTCACTATAATCATTTCCCATGCCAGCTTCGCAGTACTATAGGAGGGAAATACGATAGCCCAAAGCCTCTTGGCCTCCGCAATAGCCCGTTCCACAAGTCAATGCCGGGGGTGTGAGGGTAAGGCTGGCAAGTGTCTCAGGTGGGGCACGACATATGCCTGGTAACAGTATCCCTTCCAGGGAATTGGTCTCTCCCATGCCCCAAAGTACACCCTTGGCATTCCCGGGAGCCTGGTGTAGGCCCACAGGCCACACACCCAGTAGGTTCCATTAACGGGGCGTGGGGGAACCGCTATGGTGGGCGGTGAGTAAGCCAGCTGTGGGGGGGCAGTGGGGGCCGTTGATAGTTTGGTGGACAGTGTGGCCATTCGTGTAGAACCCGGGGAAGGTGCATGGAGTGAAGAGCGGGTTCCTCGTCGGCACCGAATGGGTCAACAACGCAGGCTCGCAAACGACACGGAACACAACTCCTGCAACTTCACCCTGCGGTTGTGAAACCAAGGTCGACACCTGAATCTCGGACAGGTGGAGAAGGATGGCCAGCTTGCTCCTCTCCAACGCCCCCAGGTAGGTTTGCTGCTTGAACTTCGTCTCCAGCTTGTGGGTGTGTTGGGCTGTGAACACGGTGTGCATTCTGCGAGTGATGTCACACTCACACTCCCAGTCCACGCTTCTCCCTTGCCCGGTCCTGGCTGAACCCTCCGAACCCCAGCAATCCTTCTGTGTGCTCCAGTCACTGCCTGCACTGTCCTTCACTGTTTGCTCTGGGTCACGGTCCCGGCAGTTGCAATCTTTTTATTTTGGGCGTGGAATCTCTTGGTGGTGGTGCAGGTTGGTAGCTGTTGGTGGTGTTTTATGCATGAGAGCTCATGGAGGGGGCAGCACAGGGATTGCAATCACCCACAGAACCTTCTTCGGGCTTCTTCTCGGTGCGCCTATCGCGTCTGCTTCATGCGAGCCAGTCTATTGTAAAATTTTGTTTTACCATCTCTCTGCCCATTGTCCTGATCCCAGGTCCATCTGTATTGTTGGTCCACCCCGGAATGCTGTACTCCACTGGACCGTTTGATTTTTTTTGTCCCCAAACATTTCCTATGCTACTCGTCAGATCCTGCCGACTACGCCAATTGTTACATGGGAACAGGTTCAAGGATCTGACTAGTAGAACAGAAAAAGGATCAATTGGTATATTCCACCATACAAAAGGATCAAGAGAGAGAACAAAAACAATACTTGTCTCGGCATGCGCGGGGCCCGTCCACAGCAGCATCTCTCTCTCTCTCTCTCACTGTCTCTCACTGCCTCTGTCTGTGGTGCTGATTGTGACCCAGCCCATTGGTGAATCTCTCTCGTCAGTACCACATGGTTTTCTGCCGCTGCCTTTATACCGGCAAAGATCTGTCTTTACGAAACCATCGCTCAGTCCTGGCCAATAGCGCCGCTTCCAAATTCAAACAGCAACCAATGGCAGTTTTTCACTTCTTTTTGGAAACAAAGAGCTGTCGGCTGCAGACTGTTCATGTGAAGCTTTAAACAAAGCACTTCCGGCCACAGACTCGCTCAAAGCTTTATACAAAGTGCTGTCGACTGCAGAATGTTCGCGCGCGAAGCTCTTACTACAAATGCCCATAAAGATTTAATTTGAACTAGAATAAGTGGGACCCATTGGGTCTCAGCTTCACACGGGAGGGCTGGTCCCCAACGCAATATTCCACCTCTCCACCAATTCCAATATTGCTGGTCAGTGGTAGGGGAGGGGGGCTTTCTGGAGTGCTAGCATGGTGTTGAGGGCCGAAGGGACTGGTTTCCAGAGGGCTAGTATGGACATTGTGGGCCAAATGGATTCTTGGGCTGGCAGTTCAGCCACTGAGACCACACACACACACACACACATTCACTCACACACTCACACTCACACTCACACACACCCACACACACAACACACTCACACACACTCACTCACTCACACAAACACACACACACACACACACTCACACACACCCCACACACACACACTCACCCACACACCCATACACACACACTCACACACATACTCACACTCACTCACACACACACTCACACACACACACTCACACACACACACTCACACACACATACACTCAGACACACAAACACACACTCACACATACATGCACACTCACACATTCACACACACTCACTCACACGCACACTCACACACACACGCACTCACACACCCACACACACAGACACACACACACACACACCATGTATATGGCAGTAAATTTTCTCACATGGCTGGGCGCAGCTTCTCCACTTTGGGGCTTCCGCAGTCAGCGTGACCTCTGCACTTACTGGAAATTACGCAATCAGCGCGACCTCTGCACTCACCGTAAATTATGCAATCAGCGCAACCTGTTGACTAAGCAGAAGTCACAAAATGAGCGGGACTTTTGAACCAAACACAGTCGGACCTAATAAAGCATTTATTCCTTCCAAACACAGTCGGACCTAATAAAGCATTGCAGTTTCAAGCACAGGCAGGGCAGCAGGGCAGCAGGCCAAACAACTCATGGCATTGTCATTACGGGCTAACAAATCACTTATTGCAAGTACATTCACTCAGTCCAGTTGATTCACAGCTTAGAATGAGAGTCGTGGCCTCTCCCTCGTGATCTTGCAGAGTAACTGAGTCATGTTCAAACATCCGGGGTTTTATAGTCCTCCCCCCCCCCCCCCCCGGAAGGGGTGTTACCCTCATCGCGGTGATTGACAGGCGAGAGGATCTCAATGTTTTTTAAACACTCATAACATTTTTATTTTTCATTGATGGGAAACATCCTCGGGGATGAGACTTTTTATTATATAGATGGTGAATCACATCTATCTATATAACTAAAAGTCTCATCTTGATCACTTCCTTTCTGCGCTGTATATTGATTTTAGAAAAAGCGCTACCCTATATCGCTATGATTTTTGGCCATTTAAAAAATCTTGAGATCAGCTTATTGGTCCTCTCACCTGTCAATCACCATGATGAAGGTAACACCCCTTGCAGGGGGGGGGGGTTTGTGGGATGGGGTAGGACTATAAACCCTGGATGTTTGCACTTGAGTCAGTCACTCTGGAAGATCATGAGGGAGAGGCCACAACTGTGATTATAAGCTGTGAATCAACTGAGCTGTGAGTCTGTAATGTACTTGCAATAAATGATTTGTTAGCCCTTAATGACAATGCCATGAGTTGTTTGGCCTGCCCTGCCTGTGCTTGAAACTGCAATACAAAATTGGAAATAAAATGACAATGCCATGAGTTGTTTGGCCTGCCCTGCCTGGCCTGAAAGTGCAATGCAAAATTGGAAATGAAATGAGAATGCCACGAGTTGTTTGGCCTGCCCTGCCTGCGTTTGAAACGGCAATGCTAAATTGGAAATGAAATGATAATGCCATGAGTTGTTTGGCCTGTCCTGCCTGTGCTTGAAACTGTAATGCAAAATTTGAAATGAAATGACAATGCCATGAGTTGTTTGTTCTGCCCTGCCTGTGCTTGAAACTGCAATGCAAAATTGGAAATGAAATGACAATGCCATGAGTTGTTTGGCCTGCCCTTGAAATGGGTTGACTTGACTTGAAGTGGACTGACTTGACTTGAAGTGGATTGACTTGAATTGAACCGATTGACTTGACTTGAAGTGGATTGACTTGACTTGACTTGAAATGGATTGAAATGGATTGTTGGCCCGACACTCACTGTGCTTGACTTGACTTGACCCACAACACCCATGCTAGTGCTCTAGAAAGCCTGGCCACCAATATTGGAATTGGTGGAGAGGTGGAATATTGCGTTGGGGGACCAGCCCTCCCGTGTGAACCTGGGACCCAACGGATCCCACTTAGTCCAGTATCGCTTATCCTTTGCCTGTGTCCTCCAGTTTTATTCACTGCTGATTTAAGCAGGGACGTTTCCTGCAGTTAACCTGAAGAGATCTCAGTTTGGCATCAAAATGGCTGCAGTACTTTCAAAGCAAATGTGTTGGTAAGGAGGTGGGTATTTTTTCAGGCTCAATGTCATTATTAGAATGTACCCAACCATTTGGACACATAACCTTGTCAAAAAAAACTTTTACATTTGAATGAATGTGTAGCTTCAAATATAACAGGTTTTTTCCAGTTATCAACCTTTAGGATATTCAAAAAACACTTAAAAAAACATCAAAAAAATTAGCAGTCCCTGAAGAACAGTTATTAATATATTGAAGGTTTGTCTTCTGTCCCACAGTCTGCCAAGGATATAGTTGAATGATCATGTTTTCATGCTCCTGCTTGCGAGAGAAAAATGTGTAGGAAGGAACTGCAGACGTTGGTTTAAACCGAAGATAGACACAAAAAGCTGGAGTAACTCAATGGGACAGACAGCATCTCTGGAGGGAAGGAGTGGGTCACATTACAGGTCGAGACCCTTTCTTCAAAGAGAGAAATGGTGATCATAGGAGTGGAGAGAACCCGCCTTGCTCAAGTCAAGAGTCAAGAGTTGGGGCTGCTCCTCCAACGTAATATTCCAGCACTCACCCGTTCCCCCAACACAACCCGTTCCTCCAACGCAACATGGGGGGTGTGGGGGGCAGGGGGGTGTGGGGGGGGGAGGGGAGTGTGTGGGCAGGGCGGGGGGTGTGGGGTGGAAGGGATAACTTTATGGCTTTGCAATTTTGGACCTTCTCTTGCTCAGGACAAATTTCAAAACTATGTGCATTGATGTCTCCACGGTTTCTGAGCTGTTGTCAGGAATGTGAAGTTGGAGATTGACCTTGAATAACTTTATGAGCAACTGATCTGTAAGTGGGATTAAATTCCTTTACCACAGGGTTGAGATTTGGCCGTCTTACTTTCAAAGCATATTTGGTCCGTGATGGGAAGTGCGTGGGTGGGAGGGAGGGGCGGTGAGGAGGGAGCACCGCGCTGTGGGAGGGAGGGAGGGAGGGAGGGAGAGGCCGCGAGCGCCGACCCGAGCGAGGCCGCACCTTCAGTGCGACTGAGCCAGGCGGGCCAGGCAAAGGGTGGGGGGTGGGGGGGGGGGGGGTTTCCAGAACATTCCAGCATGGCGCCCCCCCTTTGCGAAAAATCATTGGTTTATGAAGTTATAAACCGTTGAGGTGGAGAGGGCGATGAGCCCCTCCCCTTGTGGCGGCATCGTGACATCATTTGCAGCTGCTTGAAGAATCTACGAGTTGTTGCAAAGGCCGTATTTGGCTATATTTTAATAATGATGAATAACTTTTGAAATAGAGCATGAAATGTGATGGGAACTTGTTTATCTCGTCGACTGGGTTAATCAAGTTCAAGTTCAAGTGAGTTTATTGTCATGTGTCCCTGTATAACCTCGGAGTTAGTGGCGGCGCCTAACGGCAGCGGCTCGACTACAGTCGTCTGTCTTTTTTTATTTTTGTCTTGTTAAATGTATGTCTTGAGTTAGTTTTTATTATTTTTTTTTTAGCTGTGTATATGTGGGGGGTGGTGGGGGGGCTGTGGGGAAACCGTTTGAATCTCTTCCCTGTGCGGGGACCCGACTATTCCCTGTCGGGTCTCGGATGTCGTTGGGCCTAACATCATGGAGCCGGCGGCGACCTCCGGCCGGGACTAACCTGAGGGCTCCAGTTGCAGAGCCTGCGGAACGGACATCGCGGAGCTGGCCAACTTCGGAGCGGGAAGAGCTGTGGTGGCGTGCGGCTACGACCCGACTTTTGGAGTTCGGAGGCACCGGCCGCAGACCCGGTGGACGGGAACATCGGGAGCTCGCAGGTCCCTGGTGGGAGACCGCTTTTCCGAGCTCCGCAACGGCGACTTCTCCCGCTGGAATCGCGGGTTTAAGGACATGGAGCCGGGGCCTAACATCGCCCGGCGTGGCTTAAACGGCCTCAGGACTTACCATCGCCCGCCGGGGGCTTTAACATCGGAGCCCCAGTTCGCCTTGACATTGCAGTTGGACTGCTGGACCACAGGAGAAGGAACAAAGGGAAGAGATAAAGACTTTGCCTTCCATCACAGTGAGGAGATGTTGGAGACTCACTGTGATGGATGTTTATGTAAACTGTGTTAAGTGTGGGTCTTGGATTGTGTTGTAATGTTAAACTGTAGAAATGATATTTCGTTCAAACCTAGGTTTGAATGACAATAAATTGCATTCTATTCTAAATTGCATTCTATAGGGCAATGAAATTCTTGCTTTGCTTAAGCACACAGAAAATAGTAGGCATTTACTACAAAACAGATAATTGTGTCCATATACCATGATATAAATATATACACACATGAATAAATAAACTGATAAAATGCAAATAGCAGAAAGTGGTTATTAATAATCAGAGTTTTGTCCGAGCCAGGTTTAATAGCCTGATGGCTGTGGGGAAGTAGCTATTCCTGAACCTGCTTGTTGCAGTCTTGGTGGTAGCAGGGAGATGAGTGTGTGGCCAGGATGGTGTGGGGCTTTGTTGATACTGCCAGCCTTTTTGAGGCAGCGACTGCGATAAATCCCCTCGATGGAAGGAAGGTCAGAGCCGATGATGGACTGGGCAGTGTTTACTACTTTTTGTAGTCTTTTCCTCTCCAGGGCGCTCAAATTGCCGAACCAAGCCATGATGCAACCGGTCAATATGCTCTGTACTGTGCACCTTTAGAAGTTAGAGAGTCTAGCTAGTGAGTAATAATCCGTAAAAAATGTCAACTCTAGCTATCTGTGAGAAACTGCTGTTACCGTTGGCAACATCCCATTGTGATGTCATTTGTAAATGAGATCCATTGTGATTGGATGTCTGTGAGTGGCATTGTGACATCATCATTGGAAACTGCTGGAAAAGGGATGTGTGTGAGAAGCCTTTTTTTTTTTTTACTTTAATCGTGAATAACGGGTGAAATATAGGATGAAATCTTAAGTGAATAGAATAGAATAGAATAGTTTCTTTATTGTCATTGTAACATGAACCATGTACAACAAAATTTAAAAATGTCAGCCAGTCAGTGCACCATTCAAACATTTCTAAAAGCTAACGATACATACAAGGTAAAATATTTTTTAAAAGATTTAAAAAAAGATAAACAACTAAAATAAATATCATGAAAATAGCACGCATAAACACCCAACCCTACATCCTTCTGTCAATTTCACAGTGTACCACAGTCCCTTAGTATGTATTGCCCCTATGTTCCTTGGCGGTTACATTTAGTGCCTTTATAGCAGTGGGGTAAAAACTGTTTTTAAGTCTGTTCAAGCAGGGTGGGAAATGTCCTTTATAATACTCTGGGATTTTTTGATGCAGCGGGAACTGTGTAAGTCCTCCAAGGTAAGGAGAGGGCAGCCGACAATCCTCTGGGCGTTGTCAATGGCCCTCTGGAGCGCTTTCCTCTGAGCCGCTGTGCAGCTGGTGTACCACACGCATACACAGTATGTTAGGATGCTCTCAATGGAGCACCGATTAAAGGACAGCAGCAGTCTCTGAGTGATGTTATTCTTCCTGAGCACCCTCAGGAAGTGCAGTCTCTGCTGAAAGTGAACCTGATTAAGACGTGGAGGGGAAAAATGTCAGAATACGTCAATATTTAAGCGCTAGCACGTAGCGTTTTGAGGAAGATACAAAAAAAAAACATACAACACACAAGATGAGATTTTTTATGGATATAGAGATGTCCCAGATAGAACAATGATATTCTTACTTGCAGCAGCGCAACAGAATAGGTAAACATATTCATGTCATAAGTGATAGGTGCAGACTCAAGCCATTTGGCCCATCAAGGCCACTCCAACATTCAATCATGGCTGATCTCTCCCTCCTAACCCTATTCACCTGCCTTCTCCCCGTAACCCCTGACACCCGTACTAATCAAGAATCTGCCTTAAAATTATCCATATATTCAAGTAGCTCTCAGAGAAGAACCATGAAATTTACATGGAAAGATGTGGACAGATGTACCTTATCCAACAACATTACTCCTGATGTCAGTCTGCAATATATATTCAAAGTGCATGCATTCAATTATAAAGTGAACATTAAATTATTAACAGAGTCCAGTTCAGGTAAGTTTCAGGGCTGGTTGGTTGATTGCCTGGGGAAAAAGCTGTTTGTGTGTCTAGTGGTACGGGAGCTGATGCTTTGGTACCTTCTACCTGAGGGCAGCAGGCAGAATAGACGGTGGTCCGGGTGGCTGGGGTCTTTCGCGCCCTCTGTGATCTAGACACCGAGCAACTTAAAGCTCTACACCGCTACACCGTTGATGTTGATGTTGATGTTGATGGAGCGGGGGAGGGGAGGTGGGGGCTCCTGTAGTCGACAATCACCTCTTTTTTTTTAATCAAAAAATGTAATAAAATAAAATAAAACGAAACAGAACCCACCAGCATAATACATAATACACGACAAACAAATATACTAAATAAACTCTTGTACAACTATCTTACACTCCTTGTCAAGGATGCATTCAACCACCCGCAGTGCCCAGCGGTCCGGAAATTCCCCAGGGTGCCTGTGGACACGGTGTAGTTCCCTCTCTAACACCACCCGGGCACAGACGTAACCCCGGTAAAGGGGCAGGCAGCCGGCTCGGGCAGAGCCCTCTTCGGCCTGGCGCCGTGACTGGTGGATGGCCAGCACGATCATCTCCTTGGTCTTGTCGACATTGAGAGAGAGGTTGTAGGCCTGGCACCACCGTGTCATGGCCACTACCCCCTCTCTGTAGGCCAACGCCGCCCCGTTGGTGATCACACCCACGACCGCAGTGTCATCCGTGAACTTGACGATGGTGTTGGCGTCATGTTGGGCCACACAATCGTGGGTGTACAGGGAGTACAGGAGGGGGCTGAGGACACACCCCTGAGGTGCGCCGATGTTGAGGGTGAGGGCTGTGGGAGGTGTGGTCTCCCATCTTCACCACCTGGGGTGGGCCCCAGGTCCAGGAGCTTGCCGACCAGCTTAGAGGGCACTATTGTGTTGAATGCTGAACTGTAGTCTATGAACAGCATCCTCGCATAAGTGTCCCTGTTGTCCAGTTGTGTGAGGGCGGTGTGAAGGGCGGCGATGGCATCGTCTGTTGATCTGGTGGGGCGGTAGGCTAATGGGCAGGGGTCCTGGCTATTGGGGAGTGAGCAGAAAATGATGTCCTTGACTTACTTCTAAAAGCATCTGCTGATGACGGGTGTCAATGCTCTGGGTCGCCAGTCGTTGGGTTTGTTGTGTTTGGGTACGGGGGATGATCGATGGTGGAGGTTTTCAGACAAGTGGGGATGGATCTTGGGGAAAGCGAGAGGTGAAAAATGTCGCCGCTAGCTGGCTTGCACATGCCTTCAGGACGCGACCGGGTATGCCGTCCGGGCTGGCCGCTTTGCGAGCGATGACTCTCTGGAGCGACTGGCGCACGTTGTCCTCTGTGATGGTCGGGATGTGGTCTTCTGCCAGCGGAAGGTCTGGGCGGGGGGGGGGGGGGGGGGTCGGCCGCTTCCTCTCGAACCGAGCGTAGAAATAGTTTAGCTCGTCTGGGAAGGAAGCTGCGGTGTTGGTGGTGTGGTGGGGGGACATTGTAGTCCGTTATGGTCCGAAGACCCAGCCAGTGGTGCCGTGGGTTGCCGGATGAACTGGTGACTGTGTCCGTGTACTCATTGATGTTGCCGTCCGAGGCGGCCCGGAACATCTCCCATTCCACATGAACAAATCAGTCGTGAAGTGTGGAGTCTGCTTGGTCTGTCCAGCGTTGAACTGACCTGTGGGCGGGGAGGAGCAGGATGGAGGAGTGGTCTGATTTGCCCAGTTTTTAAAAAAAATCAAAAATATTTAGTCAAATATTAAAATAATATTTACAACGCAATAAAACAGAACAGAAGCCACCACCATAGTACAAGACAAACAAATATACCAAGTAAACTGCTAAACAACTATATTGCAATCCTTGTCCAGGATACATTCAACCCCCTCAGTGCCCAGCAGTCTCGGAAATCCCCCAGGGTACCTGTGGACAGCGCGTAGCCCCTCTCTAGTACCACCCGGGCGTGAACGTAACCCCGGAAAAGGGGCAGGCAGCTGGCTCGGGTACCTGATTTGCCCAGTGGTGGGCGGGGGCAGCCTTGTAGCCATGGTTGGGGTTGGCCTTGTAGCCATGGCGGGGGGGGGGGGCAGGCTTGTAGCCATGGCAGATGGTGGTGTAGCAGTGATCCAGTATGTGGTCTCCGCGCGTAGGGCAGGTGATGTGCTGGTGGAGTTATGGGAGGACTTCTCTCAGGTTGTTGAAGTTGCCCACGGTGATGAAGGCCGTGCCCAGGTGTGACTTCTCCTGCGTGCTGATGGCCTTATACAGTTCCCGCTGGGCCTGCTCTGTGTTTGCCGGGGTGTTAGAAAAATAAACAGCCATGGCAACAACTCGGCATCGGCGGGCCGGATGATTACGGAAAAAAAAATCCACCTGCGATCCGGATGATTCGGGTTACGGACCGCATTCGGCCCGGAGGCCATAGGTTGCCGATCCCTGATGTAGAGTCATTGTGAAAGACCCTAATGGGAACTATTTACATGCCTCTAAACAGTAGGCAGGATATAAGGTACAAGTTACATCAAGAGATAAAATTGGCATGTAAAACAAGGCAATGCTACGGTGGTTATGGGATATTTCAAATGCAGGTAGACTGGGAAAATCAGGTTGGTACTGGACCCCAAAAAAGGGAATTTGTAGAGTGCCTCGGAGATGGATTCTTAGAGCAGCTTGTACTGGAGACTACCAGGGAAAAAGCAATTTTGGATTTAGTGTAGTGTAATGAACCGAATTTGATAAGGGAACTCAAGGTAAAGGAACCATTATAAGATAGCGACCACAATATGATAAGTTTTAATCTGCAATTTGAGAGGGAGAAGGTGAAATCACAGATGATTGGATAAATGCCAATATTACCCCGCTGCACAAAAGGGGAGCAAGGCATAATTGTGGTGAACCATAGGCCGGTTAGTCTGACTTTGGTTGTTGGTAAGATTTTAGAGTCCACTAGACTAAGTGGGACTCATTGGGACCCATGTTCACATGGGAGGGCTGGTGCCCCAATGCAATATTCCACCTCTCCACCAATTGGTGGAAAGTGCGGGGGGGGGGGGGGAGGGGAGTTCTGCAGAGCTAGTATGGTGTTGTGGGCAGAAGGGACGGGTTTCCAGAGGGCTACTATGGACATTGTGGACCGAATGGCTTCTTGGGCTGGCAGCTCAGTCACTCAAGACTGGTGTGCTGGCAGCTCACTCACTCACGGCTGGTGGGCTGGAAGTTGACTCACGGCTATTCCTTGAAATTCCATTTCAGGCAGGGTGCAAGGCCGCAAAATTCAAGTGCAGTTTCATGCCACTTCAATCAGGGTGCAAGGCCGCCAAACTCAAGTGCAGTTTCATAGCACTTCAAGCAGGATGCATAGCTGCCAAACTCAAGTGCAGTTTCATGCCACTTCAAGCAGGGTTCAAGGCCGCCAAACTCAAGTGCAGTTTCATGCCACTTCAAGCAGGGTGCAAGGCCGCCAAACTCAAGTGCAGTTTCCTGCCACTTCAAGCAGGGTGCAAGGCCGCAAAATTCAAGTGCAGTTTCATGCCACTTCAATCAGGGTGCAAGGCCGCCAAACTCAAGTGCAGTTTCATACCACTTCAAGCAGAGTGCAAGGCTGCCAAACTCAAGTGCAGTTTCATGCCACTTCAAGCAGGGTGCATAGCTGCCAAACTCAAGTGCAGTTTCATACCACTTCAAGCAGAGTGCAAGGCTGCCAAACTCAAGTGCAGTTTACTGCCACTTCAAGCAGGGTGCAAGGCCGCCAAATTAAAGTGCGATTTCCTGCCACTTCAAGCAGGATGCATAGCTGCCAAACTCAAGTGCAGTTTCCTACCACTTCAAGCAGGGTGCAAGGCCGCCAAACTCAAGTGCAGTTTCCTGCCACTTCAAGCAGGGTGCAAGGCCGCCAATCTCAAATGCAGATTCATGCCACTTTGAGCAGGGTGCAAGGCCGCCAAACTCAAGTGCAGATTCATGCCACTTCAAGCAGTGTGCAAGGCCGCCTTGGGAGGGCTGGTGCCCCAACGCAATATTCCACCTCTCCACCAATTGGTGGATAGTGCAGGGGGGGGGGGGGGGGGGGGGGGGGGGGGGGGAAGGGAAGTTCTGCAGAGCTAGTACGGTGTTGTGGGCAGAAGGGATGGGTTTCCAGAGGGCTACAATGGACATTGTGGGCCGAATGGCTTCTTGGGCTGGCAGCTCAGTCACTCAAGACTGGTGTGCTGGCAGCTCACTCACTCACGGCTGGTGGTCTGGATTGTGACTCATGGCTATTCCTTGAAATTCCATTTTAGGCAGGGTGCAAGGCCGCAAAATTCAAGTGCAGTTTCATGCCACTTCAATCAGGGTGCAAGGCCGCCAAACTCAAGTGCAGTTTCATGCCACTTCAAGCAGAGTGCAAGGCTGCCAAACTCAAGTGCAGTTTACTGCCACTTCAAGCAGGGTGCAAGGCCGCCAAATTAAAGTGCGGTTTCCTGCCAATTCAAGCAGGGTTCAAGGCCGCCAAACTCAAGTGCAGTTTCATGCCACTTCAAGCAGAGTGCAAGGCTGCCAAACTCAAGTGCAGTTTCATGCCACTTCAAGCAGGGTGCAAGGCCGCCAAACTCAAGTGCAGTTTCCTACCATTTCAAGCAGGATGCTAGGCTGCCAAATTCGTGCAGTTTCCTGCCACTTCAATCAGGATGCAAGGCTGCCAAACTCAAGTGCAGATTCATGCCACTTCAAGCAGGGTGCAAGGCAGCCAAACTCAAGTGCAGTTTCATACCACTTCAAGCAGAATGCAACACCGCCAAACTCTAATGCAGTTTCATGCCACTTCAAGCAGGGTGCAAGGCCGCCAAACTCAAGTGCAGTTTATTGCCACTTCAAGCAGGGTGCAAGGCCGCCAAATTAAAGTGCAGTTTCATGCCACTTCAAGCAGGATGCATAGCTGCCAAACTCAAGTGCAGTTTCCTGCCACTTCAAGTAGGGTGCAAGGCCGCCAATCTCAAATGCAGATTCATGCCACTTTGAGCAGGGTGCAAGGCCGCCAAACTCAAGTGCAGTTTCATGCCACTTCAAGCAGTGTGCAAGGCCGCCTTGGGAGGGCTGGTGGGAGGGCTGGTGCCCCAACGTAATATTCCACCTCTCAACCAATTGGTGGATAGTGCAGGGGGGGGGGGGGGAGGGGAGTTCTGCAGAGCTAGTATGGTGTTGTGGGCAGAAGGGACGGGTTTCCAGAGGGCTACTATGGACATTGTGGGCCGAATGGCTTCTTGGGCTGGCAGCTCAGTCACTCAAGACTGGTGTGCTGGCAGCTCACTTACTCATGGCTGGTGGGCTGGATTGTTGACTCACGGCTATTCCTTGAAATTCCATTTTAGGCAGGGTGCAAGGCCGCAAAATTCAAGTGCAGTTTCATGCCACTTCAACCAGGGTGCAAGGCTGCCAAACTCAAGTGCAGTTTCCTACCATTTCAAGCAGGGTGCTAGGCTGCCAAATTCGTGCAGTTTCCTGCCACTTCAATCAGGGTGCAAGGCTGCCAAACTCAACTGCAGATTCATGCCACTTCAAGTAGAGTGCAAGGCCGCCAAACTCAACTGCAGATTCATGCCACTTCAAGTAGAGTGCAAGGCTGCCAAACTCAAGTGCAGTTTCCTGGCACTTCAATCAGGGTGCAAGGCCGCCAAACTCAAGTGCAGATTCATGCCACTTCAAGCAGGGTGCAAGGCCGCCAAACTCAAGTGCAGTTTCATACCACTTCAAGCAGAATGCAACGCCGCCAAACTCTAATGCAGTTTCATGCCATTTCAAGCAGGGTGCAACGCCGCCAAACTCAAGTGCAGTTTATTACCACTTCAAGCAGGGTGCAAGGCCGCCAAATTAAAGTGCGGTTTCCTGCCACTTCAAGCAGGGTGCTAGGCCGCCAAACTCAAGTGCAGTTTCATGCCACTTCAAGCAGGGTGCAAGGCCGCCAAACTTAAGTGCAGTTTACTGCCACTTCAAGCAGGGTGCAAGGCCGCCAAACTCAAGTGCTGTTTCATACCACTTCAAGCAGAGTGCAACGCCACCAAACTCAAGTGCAGTTTCATGCCACTTCAAGCAGGGTGCAAGGCCACCAAATTCAAGAACAGTTTCATGCCACTTCAAGCAGTGTGCAAGGCCACCAAACTCAAGTGCAGTTTACTGCCACTTCAAGCACGGTGCAAAGCCGCCAAATTAAAGTGCGGTTTCCTGCTACTTCAAGCAGGGTGCAACGCAGCCAAACTCAAGTGCAGTTTACTGCCACTTCAAGCACGGTGCAAAGCCACCAAATTAAAGTGCAGTTTCATGCCACTTCAAGCAGGGTGCAACGCCGCAAAACTCAAGTGCAGTTTACTGCCACTTCAAGCAGGGTGCAAGGACGCCAAATTAAAGTGCGGTTTCCTGCCACTTCAAGCAGGGTGCAAGGCCGCCAAACTCAAGTGCAATTTCCTGCCACTTCGAGGAGGGTGCAAGGCCGCCAATCCCAAATGCAGATTCATGCCACTTCAAGCAGTGTGCAAGGCCGCCAAACTCAAGTGCTGTTTCCTACCATTTCAAGCAGGGTGCAAGGACGCCAAATTAAAGTGCGGTTTCCTGCCACTTCAAGCAGGGTGCAAGGCCGCCAAACTCAAGTGCAATTTCCTGCCACTTCGAGGAGGGTGCAAGGCCGCCAATCCCAAATGCAGATTCATGCCACTTCAAGCAGTGTGCAAGGCCGCCAAACTCAAGTGCTGTTTCCTACCATTTCAAGCAGGGTGCTAGGCTGCCAAATTCGTGCAGTTTCATTCCACTTCAAGCAGGGTGCAAGGCCGCCAAACTCAAGTGCACTTTCCTGCCACTTCGAGTAGGGTGCAAGGCCGCCAAATTCAAGTGCAGTTTCATGCCACTTCAAGCAGGGTGCATGGCTGCCAAATTCAAGTGCAGTTTCATGCCACTTCAAGCAGGGTGCAAGGCCACCAGACTCAAATGCAGTGTCATGCCACTTCTAGCAGGGTGCAGGGCCACCAAAGTACAGTTTCATGCCACTTCAAGCAGGGCGCAAGGCCACCAAATTCAAGTGCAGTTTCATACCTCTTCAAGCAGGGTGCAAGGCCACCAAATTCAAATGTAGTTTGATACCATTTCAAGCAGGGTGCAAGGCCACCAAAGACAGAGAGTCATGACCTCCCCCTCTCCATCATGCAGAGACTGAGCCACGCCCACACTTCTGGGTTTTATGGTCCCTCCCCTCCCTCTGGAGGGGGCGTGGCCTTCCTGGCGTGATTGACAGGAGAGAGAATCTCGACATTATTTAAACACTAATAACTCTTATTTTTCATCGATGGAAAAAATCCTCGGCACCTGATGAGCGGTAGGAGGCTCTGGGTAAGATGGCCAAAAATAACTGCCGTATGTGGTAGCGATTTTTCTAAAATCAATATATAGCGCAAACAGGAAGTAGTCAAGATTGCACAATTAATTATATAGATTTTCAAACCACATTTTCATTTTCAAACCAACCACATTTTCAAACCAACAACATTTTCATTTTCAAACCAACCACATTTTCAAACCAACCACATTTTCATTTTCAAACGTCATTTTCAAACCACAATAAGGGCACTCACAGGTCAGTAAAACCACACTCACAGTTTAATAGACATGTGCACAATGTTATTCACAGCTCAGACTGATAGTCGTGGTCTCTCGCTCCCCCATCTTGCAGAGACTGGGGCATGTCCACACTTCCGGGTTTTATAGCCCCTCCTCCCTCCCCCTCCCACCTGAAGGGGCGTGACCTTCATGGCGTGTTTGACAGGAGAGAGAATCTCAACATTTTTTAAACATTAATAAGTCTTTTATTTTTCATCAATGGGAAAAATCCTCTGACCCTGACAGCTGGTGGGGGACTCTGAGTAAGATGGCCAAAAATCACAGCCGTAAGTGGTGGCGTTTTTTTCTAAAATCAATATACAGTGCAAACAGGAAGTGGTCAAGTTTAGACTTCTAATTATTTAGATTATAAAGGATGAGGTGTGTAAGAAGGAACTGCAGATGCTCGTTTAAACAGAAGATAGATACAAAAAGCAGGAGTAACTCAGCGGGAGAGGCAGCATCTCTGGAGAAAAGGAATGGGTGATGTTTTGGGTCGAGACTCTACTTAAGACCTGAGTTACTTTTTGTGTCTATAAAGGATGGGGTTACGGGGTACTTAGAATCTCACGATAAAGTAGGCTGAAGTCAGCATGGCTTTGTGAAGGTTGACAGATTTGCAGGAATTCTTTGAAGAAGTAAATAGCAGGATATACAAAGGTGAGTAGATGTTTTTCTTAGATTTTCAGATAGCCTTTGATGAGGTGCCACACGGAAGGCTACTAAGGAAGATGAAAGCCCACGGTATCAAAGGGCAGATACTTGCATGGATATCAGGTTGGCTGGATGGCAGAAGACAAATAGTGGCAATAAAGGGGGCTTTTACTGGTGGGCTGCCAGTGACTAGTGGAGTTCCGCAGGGGTCGGTGCTGGGGCCGCTACTCTTCACGTTGTATATTAATGATTTGGATGAGGGGATTGAAGGCTTTGTGGCAAAGTTTGCGGATGACACGAAAATAGGTGGTGGGGCAGGTAGTGTACAGAAAGCAAGGACTCTGCAGAAGGACTTGGATAGGTTGGAAGAGTGGGCAGGGAAGTGGCAGATGGAATATAGATAGTAATGGGTGGATTCATGTACTTTGGTAGTAGGAATAAAGGCGAGGACTATTTTCTAAATAGGGTGAAAATCCATAAATCAGAGGTGCAGAGGGACTTGGGAGTGCTGGTGCAGGATTCCCAAAGAGTTAATCTGCAAGTCAAATTGGTAGTAAAGATAGCAAAAGCAATGCTAGCATTAATTTCAAGAGGGATTGTATACAAAAACTGTGGTGTAATGCTGAGGCTCCATAAGGCGCTGGTCAGGTCGCATTTGGAATATTGTGAGCAATTTTGGGCGCCATATCTGAGGAAGGATGTGCTGGCTCTGGAGAAGGTCCAGAGGAGGTTTACAAGAACGATCCGAGGAATGAGTAGGTTGACCTATGATGAGTGTTTGACAGCACAGGGCCTGTACTCACTGGAGTTTGGAAGAATGAGGGGGGACCTCATTGAAACATACAGAATAGTAAAAGTCTTGGATGGAGTGGATGTGGAGAGGATGTTTCAACTAGTGGGAGAGTCTAGGACTAGAGGTCATAGCCTCAGAATTAAAGGACGTTCTTTTAGGAAGGAGTTGAGGAGAAATTTCCTCAGACAGAGTGTGGTGAATCTGTGGAATTCTTTGCCACAGAAGGCTGTGGAGGCCAAGTCTGGATATTTTTCTAGACAGATTCTTGATTAGTACAGGTGTCAGAGGTTATGGGGAGAAGGCAGGAGAATGGGGTGAGGCGGGAGAGATAGATCAGCCATGATAGAATGGAGGAGTAGACTTGATGGGCCGAATGGCCTAATCTACTATTCCTTATGACCTTATGACTTGGAGCACCAGGGAAAGCAAATTATTTTATTTAGTAGAATATTTGAAATAAAATATGCATATATTAAGAGAAGTTCTATTTTTTTGATGTGAGGACAAATGGCAAGCTTTTTTTGACACTGGCTCTCTACCTGATAAATGATCGACTAATTTGGATGTGTGCAAATTTGAAGTTTTACATTTTGAGATTAATGCAATAGAATATTTTATTTTAAACGGGAGACCATCAAAACGCTTCAGATTGGCAAGTTTTTAATAAACCAGTATTGTCTCACTTGGCTTGAGCTGAAGATCCTAATTTCAGATTTCCACAGCAAATTGTGAGTTTAAACAAGTTAAATCCAGACACAACTTTGAACTGAATATTCTCAGATGGTCAGCAATTCCAGCTTCTGTATCTCCCAATCCCAGCCTCTCTCTCTCTTTCTCTCTCTCTCTCTCTCTCTCTCTCTCTCTCTCTCTCTCTCTTCTCCTATGTACACCTCCTCCAAACCTGTCTTTGTTATTTATCAGTGATATACTACTCACTTTTGTTCTAAAGAAGGGTCTCGACCTTCTTATTATGTAAAATTCTTATTGTGTTCTTGTGTGTTCTTTTTCATTGTACCGCTGCTGGCAAATTCATTTCACTTGCACTTTATGTGCAAGTGACGAATAAAACTGATTGATTGATTGACCCGAAACGTCACCCATTCCTTCTCTCCAGTGATGCTGCCTGTCCCGCTGAGTTACTCCAGTATTTTGTGTCTATCTTCGGTTTAAACCAGCATCTGCTGTTCCCCCGTACACATTTTGTTTGGGTCTTTCGTGGTTTTTGTCGTCTAACATCTCCTGCCCTTCAATCTCTCTGTTTCTCTCACCATCTCTTCGTTCACCATCTCCTGCGTTCTGATTAAGGACCTACAATGTTGACTCTGTTTCTTCCTCTACAGATGCTGCCTGACTTGCTGGGTATTTGCAAAATTTCCCATTTTATTTCTGTTTAATAATATATATTGAGAGGCAATACAGAGAGACATGATAATAATATATAGATGGAAAAGATTATGGTCAATCATCTTTATCTTCACTACAACTATTGATTGGACAATGTGTAGAAAAAGCTTAATGTGTGACTGTTCAAAATGCAGAGGCAGAAGAATTTTGTGCAGGTTCCAATGATATCTTCTAACAAATAGATAAAAGATCTGCAAAAAATATCGGCACCAATTATAGAAGTGGGAAACCATGCACACAAACTGGGAGATATCCCAGAAAGAGTACACTGAAGATTTACGAGGATGTTGCCAGGACTAGAGGGTCTGAGCTATAGGAAGAGGTTGAGTAGGCTGGGACTCTATTCCTTGGAGCGCAGGAGGATGAGGGAGATCTTATAGAGGTGCATAAAATCATGGAATAGATGCAGAGTCTCTTGCCCAGAGTAGGACTGACGAGGATCAGAGGACACAGGTTTACGGTGAAGAGGAAAAGATTTAATAGGAATCTGATGGGTAACTTTTTCACATAAAGGGTGGTGGGTGTATGGAACAACCTGCCAGAGGAGGTAGTTGAAGTAGGGACTATCCCAATGTTAATGAAACAGTTAGACAGGTATATGGATAGGACAGGTTTGAAAGGGTATGGGCCAAACACAGGCAGATGGGACTACTGTAGCTGGGACATTGGCAAGTTGGGCCAAACATGCCGACTTGTTTTTCACGAGATAGTCATTTATTTTGTGGATCATCTTCAGCATGGTTGACGTGTTCATTCTAATATGTATCAAATTATTTATCTGCAGATGAATCATGTCAAAAAGGAATTTAGAGAAACCGAGAAAAATTGGATATTACTTGTCTGCATTGGAGCTTCATCAGGAGCTGGACGTCTGATCTTTGGAAAAATTGGTGATTCCATCCCTGGGCCCAAGAAGATCTATCTGCAGGTAGATCGATCCAGTCGAAATGCTCCATCTTTGAGAAGCAGGTTCTAAGTTTCCCAATGTTCATTATTATACGTTGTTTTAATTGCAGAGTGAAGCCATTTTTGTCTGTTACACATGTAAAATTCTCCGATTTATTGTCATAGTCCTGTTAAAGACTCACCTGCAAAATGGCACCAACTTAATTTCTTAAACCCAATGATTATAATGAAGACAGACACAAAATGCTGGAGTAACTCAGCGGGGCAGGCAGCATCTCTGGAGAGAAGGAATGGGTGACGTTTCGGTTCGAGACTGAGAGTCAGGGGAGGGGGAAGCTAGAGATATGAAAGGGTAAGGTGTGAAAAGGACAGATTAAACTAGATGATGATTAAGGAAATGTACAATGGTTCATTGTTGGCTACATAATCAAGAGACATAATACAAGATCAGAATATTTATGGACCAGGTGCTGCTGTATAGACCAGTAAAATATGATGTCTAGTCAATCACAACTTAGTTAGCCAATATTGGATAGGACTGAGATACACCAATTGTCCTTACTACATGCAGGTTGGAGGGTTTGAAAATGTAGCTAAGTTTTCTTGCTTCTGAATAATATTAATGAATGATGCTTGAACCTACTTTGGGCGAGTGCAGGAGCAAATCTGAGTCTCCCTGATGGCCAATATCTAGTTTTTTGTTCTAATTACTACTGTAACAGAGAGGGAACAAAAGCTGTTAAGAAATAATTTGAGGAAAAATCAATTGTTTATAGCTGCAGGGCAATAGGAAAAAATATAGAGCACGGAGAGGCTAAGATGGTGATTCAATGTTAGATCTATACTGTTGTTGCTTCTCTTCCCACTTCCAGCCAGAACCTACCTTATACAGATGCATTTGTTGGGAGTACAACTCTTCAATGGCAGTGCATTAAAATGCCTATTGTTTGTTAACCCAATGTGTTTATGTTTTAGTATTGCAGTTTCCTGGGATTAATTACATTGGGAATAATCATGTATAGTTTTGTGTAGGATGGAACTACAGATGCTGGTTTACACCAAAGTTAGAAACAAAACGCTGTAGTAACTCAGCAGGACAGGCAGCATCTCTGGATAGAATGACTGGGTAACGTTTCGGGTCGAGACCTTTCTTCAGACAGAGAGCCAGGGGAGAGAATTAATTGTATTGAACACAAAGCTTTTCACGATACGTTGGTACATGTCACAATAAGAACCCTAAACCTAATGACCTCTTGTTGCCATTTGCAGGTGGCGGCATTCTGGGTGATGGGATTTATGTCCATCATGATACCGCTCTGCAAAATATTCGAAGGCCTCATTGTGGTCTGTATTTTCCTGGGACTTTGCGACGGATGTTTCATAACCATTATGGCGCCCATTGCCTTTGAATTGGTTGAGCCTCAAGAGGCTTCCCAGGCTATCGGCTTCCTGCTGGGACTTATGGCCATTCCTATGTCTGCAGGACCACCCATTGCAGGTCAGTGACAAAGGGAAGTGGCATTTGTTTCAGCAATATGGACTAAGAACAGCAAAGAATTGGAGTTCGCTGTTCATACTGGAATGTAGCTCCTGTATACTAACAGGGGCGGCACGGTGGCATGGTGTTAGAGCTACTGCCTTACAGCGCCAGAGACCCGGGTTCAATCCTGACTACAGGTGCTGTCTGCAAGGAGTTTGTACATTCTCCCCATGACCGCGTTGGTTTTCTCCGAGTTCTTCGCTTTCCTCCCACACTCCAAAGGCGTACAGGTTTGTAGGTTATTTGGCTTGGTGTAAGTGTAAATGTAAATTGTTCCTAGTTTGTGTAGGATGGTGTTACTGTGCTGGATCGCTGGTCAGTACGGACTCGGTGGGCCGAAGGGCCTGTTTCCGCTCTATATCTCTAAACTAAACTAAACTAAACTAAACTAAACTAAACTAAACTAAACTAAACTAAACTAAACTAAACTAAACTAAACTACACTAAACTAAACAATGCACAGTTACACCTCATAACTACCTGAAGAGTAAATGGCCTGACTAATCTGCTTGTTTTGATTAACAGCTTTTGCTATAAGATTCCGTTGCATTGAAAATCAGTTTTGATCCATCCCGTTGATCAGGGCAGAGGTCATGTGCAGGGGCGGAAATCCAGGGGGGCCAGGAGGGACACGTCCCCCCCCCTGTTTGAGAGGGGGGGGGCAATCCCCAACCCCCCCCCCCCCCATTTTTTGTAATCCGGATTTAAAAACCCAGTGAAATCTCCGCTTTCCATGAGACAGCGGGGGTGGGACTGCTGATCGAGGGCGCCGATTGAACGAGAGAGACGTCGGTCAGCAGGCAATGGGGACGGGACCATGATAATTCAGCGTGATGATTGGAGGAGGGAGACGTCCATGGGGCAAAGATCAGAGCGGAGCTTGAATTGCATGCCCAGGTCAAGTGAAAAACACTCTGGGCAGCCCTGGACACAGACCTGCGCTTCATCCGCAGCCAGGATCCATCCCGGCTCTCCGACGCCGCAATCGCTGCCGAACCGCCACTGGATCTTTCCCTGCCCCCACCCGAGTGCCCCCCCCCCCACGCCCGGGGGTGGCCAGAGACGCGGGAGTCAGACGGGAGTGGTGCCCCCAGGCCCACAGCCAGCGCCGAGAAGCAGCGCTAAACCCAGCTCAACTCTGCCTGTCAACCCTGCCTGCCAACTACGGCCCAGGTTTACAGCCAGCGCGGAGAAGCAGTGCTAGCTCCATGGCTCCGGACTGGTGTCCCGTCAGTCCAAGCAGGGCTGTAGGTTAACCCGGCGAGACAGGCAGAGTTGAGCTGCATTTAACGCTGCTTCTCTGCGCTGGCTGTGGGCCATATGCGATTTTTTTCAGCGACTGCCGGCACCCGTCACTAATTACCATCCATAGGGTCCACGGCTGAAGCCTCCGAAGCCGTGTGTGTGTGTGTGTGTGTGTGGGTGAGTGAGTGAGCGTGGCCGCCAAGAAATTGTGTCCCCCCCCCCCCCCACGTTTTGATAGCGATTTCCGTGCCTGGGTCATGTGGAAACAATCAGCAATAGTAAAGTAACCCCCACTGCCCAAACACTCAGATTATTACTTGATTAAAACACTGTTGCCGTAGATTTCCACCCAGATTAGAGTCAGTTAGTTGAAGCCTCAACTTTGTTGGGTTTTAATAAAGAGCTCTCCTAACTTTCAATCTGTTTACTTCACATAGGATTTATTGACGATTCCTTGGGCAACTATCACTTGGCCTTCTACCTGGCTGGAATTCCACCCATCATTGGTGGATGTGTTCTATTCTGTGTGCCGATAATTCATCGTCGAATGCTGAAAAGGCAAACGAAAGAAGAGTCCACCACGGACAACATGCTGTTGGCGTCTGAAAATGTATTAACTGGGGACATCCTTCCTGGAAACCCCAACCCAGAAGCCTGTGTGTAATCAGTCAACCCAGGTCCACACGACATTCCAGAAAGTGGGTCATTCCCAACAGACACTGTGATGTTTCTTGTTGGTTTATTCACATAGTTTACAATAATAGCTCTTCCACACTCTTTCTAAACACTCAATGAAGGAATCAGTGAAAAAAATTAAAAAAAATACTCAGCAGAAAGTTCTTAGATAACGAAGCAGATTTGAAAAGTCTGTGGCTGTGTTTTGAGTATAGTGTTGGATTTAATCGCAGTCTGGCTATGCTGACAGATTTTCATTATTGTAATTTATTAGAACTAATCATTGTTCTGGTCGTGGTGCACTGTGTGGAACGGAAAGCTTGGAAAGGATGCAGCATAGGAGGAGGCCATTCGGTCCATCATGTCAGTGATGGGTCTGTCACAGGTATAATCCAGACAGTGCCTTTGGGGCTGCTTGTCTCATGTCCCAGTTTTGTATCCATTGAGGCTCAGATTCTGATTGTGCGCAAGCAGTAATAGGTCACAAGGCCATGTGATAGGAGCAGAATTAGATCATTCGGCCCATCAAGTCAACTCTGCCATTCAATCATGGCTGATCTATCTCTCCCTCCTAACCCCATTCTCCTACCTTTTCCTCATAACCCCTGACACCAGCACATCAATAGAATAAGCATTGAGCTGCATGTATGTAGACCACTGTGTACCTCTTAGCCTCAATGTCACAGTGGTGGTGTAGAATGAAGTAATTGTATTCACATATTTTCTCATGACATAGGAGGCCATTCTGCTCATCAAGTCTAAGCCAGGCTGGATTGATCCAGTTTCCCCACTTATTTTCCTGTCAATCTCTCTCACTTGGCCATCGACCGGGAGATCGCAAGAGAATGGGAGTGGGAGCTAGGCATGACCAATGACAGGCAACGAGACCAGCAGGTACCCGAGGGATTGGGAGATGGAATGCCGGCAAGGCTTACAGAACCATAAAACGGGAAGTGGCCATTTTGGGTGTAGCCGTCTTGGAGGTGGAAGCACTGCGGCTGAGGTCAAAGTGCAGAGGCCTTGACCAGGAAGGCATCGGTGGGAAGGCTGGGCTGCACGATGGTAAAGTGGATCATTTTTATTTACGTCAATAGTTCGGAGAATAGTTAGGCTGACTCAGCCTCAAACTCATTTGTAGAAAATTCAATAGCCAAGTCCAGCGGGAAGAGAAAGCAGAGACAAAAAGGGAAGCCTGAAGGAGCTGGTGGACTGCATTGCATTTACTTTAATGCAAGGAGCTGAGAGCGTGGATCTGCAAATGGGGTTGGATATTGTTGCGATGATGGAAACATGGTTGATGAAAGGGCAGTAGTGGCAGCTCAGTATCCCAGGGTATAGAAACATAGAAATTAGGTGCAGGAGTAGGCCATTCGGCCCTTCGAGCCTGCACCGCCATTCAATATGATCATGGCTGATCATCCAACTCAGTATCCCGTACCTGCCTTCTCTCCATACCCTCTGATCCCCTTAGCCACAAGGGCCACATCTAACTCCCTCTTAAATATAGCCAATGAACTGGCCTCGACTACCCTCTGTGGCAGAGAGTTCCAGAGATTCACCACTCTCTGTGTGAAAAAAGTTCTTCTCATCTCGGTTTTAAAGGATTTCCCCCTTATCCTTAAGCTGTGACCCCTAGTCCTGGACTTCCCCAACATCGGGAGCAATCTTCCTGCATCTAGCCTGTCCAACCCCTTAAGAATTTTGTAAGTTTCTATAAGATCCCCTCTCAATCTCCTAAATTCTAGAGAGTATAAACCAAGTCTATCCAGTCTTTCTTCATAAGACAGTCCTGACATCCCAGGAATCAGTCTGGTGAACCTTATCTGCACTCCCTCTATGGCAATAATGTCCTTCCTCAGATTTGGAGACCAAAACTGTACGCAATACTCCAGGTGTGGTCTCACCAAGACCCTGTACAACTGCAGTAGAACCTCCCTGCTCCTATACTCAAATCCTTTTGCTATGAAAGCTAACATACCATTCGCTTTCTTCACTGCCTGCTGCACCTGCATGCCCACTTTCAATGACTGGTGTACCATGACACCCAGGTCTCGCTGCATCTCCCCTTTTCCTAGTCGGCCACCATTTAGATAATAGTCTGCTTTCCTGTTTTTGCCACCAAAATGGATAACCTCACATTTATCCACATTATACTGCATCTGCCAAACATTTGCCCACTCACCCAGCCTATCCAAGTCACCTTGCAGTCTCCTAGCATCCTCCTCACAGCTAACACTGCCCCCCAGCTTAGTGTCATCCGCAAACTTGGAGATATTGCATTCAATTCCCTCATCCAGATCATTAATATATATTGTAAATAGCTGGGGTCCCAGCACTGAGCCTTGCGGTACCCCACTAGTCACTGCCTGCCATTGTGAAAAGGACCCGTTTACTCCTGCTCTTTGCTTCCTGTTTGCCAGCCAGTTCTCTATCCACATCAATACTGAACCCCCAATGCCGTGTGCTTTAAGTTTGTATACTAATCTCTTATGCGGGACCTTGTCGAAAGCCTTCTGGAAGTCCAGATACACCACATCCACTGGTTCTCCCCTATCCACGCTACTAGTTACATCCTCGAAAAATTCTATAAGATTCGTCAGACATGATTTACCTTTTGTAAATCCATGCTGACTTTGTCCAATGATTTCACCACTTTCCAAATGTGCTGCTATCCCATCTTTAATAACTGACTCTAGCAGTTTCCCCACTACCGATGTTAGACTAACTGGTCTGTAATTCCCCGTTTTCTCTCTCCCTCCCTTCTTAAAAAGTGGGGTTACGTTTACTACCCGCCAATCCTCAGGAACTACTCCAGAATCTAAAGAGTTTTGAAAGATTATTACTAATGCATCCACTATTTCTGGAGTTACTTCCTTAAGTACTCTGGGATGCAGCCTATCTGGCCCTGGGGATTTATCGGCCTTTAATCCATTCAATTTACCCAACACCACTTCACGGCTAACCTGGATTTCACTCAATTCCTCCAACTCCTTTGACCCGCGGTCCCCTGCTATTTCCGGCAGATTATTTATGTCTTCCTTAGTGAAGACGGAACCAAAGTAGTTATTTAATTGGTCCGCCATATCCTTGTTCCCCATGATCAATTCACCTGTTTCTGACTGCAAGGGACCTACATTTGTTTTAACTAATCTCTTTCTCTTCACATATGGAGGCTTCGGACATCAGTTCAGTTTAGTTTATTGTCACGTCTACCGAGGTACAGTGAAAAGCTTTTGTTGCGTGCTATCCAGTCAGCAGAAAGACAATACATGATTATAATCGAGCCATTTACAGTGTATACATGATAAGCAATAAAGTCCCATCAAAAATGGTCCAAGGGTCACCAATGAGGTAGATAGTAGTTCAGGACTGCTCCCTGGTTGTGGTAGAATGATTCAGTTGCCTGATAACAGCTGGGAAGAAACTGTCCCTGTTCTGGAGGTATGCGTTTTCACACTTCTATACCTTTTGCCCAATGGGAGAGAGGAGAAGAGGGAGTGGCCAGGGTGCGACTCGTCCTTGATTATGCTGCTGGCCTTGCCGAGGCAGGGTGAGGTATAAATGGAGTCAATGGAAGGGAGGTTGGTTTGTGTGATGGTCCTGGTCGCGTCCACAATTCGCTGCAATTTCTCGCGGTCTTGGATGGAGCTGTTCCCAAACCAAGCTGAAAGTGGAAGGTACAAAAATGAAAGGGTGTTGCACGACTAATCAGAGAGAGCATCACGACAGTAGCTTGGGGAGGATTTCCTGGAGGGATTTGCCAATAAAGCTCTATGGCAGGAGTCGGCAACCTTGTTCTGCATAGGGGGGGTGAGCGCATGGCGGGCCACATCTATCGCCATAGTGTGACACTTGGTGTTGTTTTTCGCATTAATTTTCACGTGTTTTTCAATTAGTTTTCTGCAGTTCCCAGGTCGCCCGCGCCCCCCGGGACGAGCTGCAGTTCCCAGGTCATCTCGCACCACAGGGACTGGCTGTAGCGCCCAGTTCGCCTGCGTGCCCCGGGACTGGCTGAAGTTCCCAGATGTGATCACGTCCCCAGGACTGGCTACAGTTCCCAGGTCGTGAAAATTAATTGAAAAAAAAATACGCCTGCGGGCCGGATGATTTCGGGAAACGGGCCCAATCCGGCCCCTGGGCCGTAGGTTGCCGACCCCTGCTCCATGGGTAGACTCTTGTTGTAAGAAGAGATGACAAAGACTGGGAAGAAGAAGGGTGACCTTATAGATATTTGTAAAATTCAGATGCATTAGAGAGAGGATGGGTAGCTAGAGGCTAGGACTAGAGGGCACATGTTTAAGGTGAGAGGGCAGAAGTTTAAAAGAGAACTGAGAAGTACATTTTTCCAACACAGAGGGTGCTGAATATCTGGAATGAGCTTCCAGAGGAGGTGGTGGGAGCAGATACAGTTACAATGTTTAAAAGGCACTTTGACGGACACTTGGATAGGAAATGCATAGAGGGACACAGGCTTAATGCCAACAAAATGGATGCGTAGAGATGGGGCATCACAGTCGGCATGGCCGAGGTTGGCCAATGGGGTCTACTTCTGTACCATCATTCTATGAACGTTCCACTTCCCACCTATCCCAGGAGTAGTTCATAGTAGCCAACTAACCAATGGAAGTAGGCGAGGAAATCTGGGGGTAGCCCATTGGGCTGGATCATTGAAAGTATTTAGGATGGAGACAGATACATTTGTGAAAGGTGAGGGAATTGAGGAGAGTTGAGACTGCCACAGAAGAGGTGAGCCCTTGGACCAGATCAGCCAAGATGACATTGAACGGCAGGACAAGGGGACTGCCGACCTACTCCTGCTCCTGTTTTTAGAAAGAACGTAATAACTCCACACTGAGGGTCTAAAGTAAACCAGGGTTCTTGGAGTTTAGAGACAGTAACATTACCTGCTGTGCCCTGCATTGGCCATTGTTAATTCCAACGTGTTGCTTGCTCCCACACATTGTGTGATCATGGGTGCCTAGACTTATGGGTTTGTCCACATTACAGCAAGACCAATCATTCCGATCTTTGCACCCCCCCTGGTCTCCTATATGGTACCTTCCCAAAACTTGTGTTTCACAAAAATTTATGGACAACTACATTTAATACAATTTACTTTGTGGCTGAAAGCATCAAATCTCTGCATTTCTCTGAGAAACATTTATGTCTCACTTATCAAAAAAAACCTGGTTCCAAGTTATACGACATTGCGATGAAACAACATCAGAGATTTCATTCTTACCTCAGCATTTAGTTTGAGGCACCACACCTTAGAAAGGAAATCTTAGTCTTGGTTGTTACCAGAGCTGCTACCAGAGCTGAAACGGTTAAATTGTAATGGTTGAAAAGTTCAGAAGATGAAAGGATAATCTGATGTTTAAGATATTTAAAGGATTTAATAAACAATAACTTCTCTCTACCCCCAGACAGGAGAATGGTGGGAGAACTAGCAGCATAATTCTAAAATTGAAGCCTGAATCTTTAGAATGACGAAAATACTAAGTGCTGGAGGAACTCAGCAGGTCAGACAACATTGCAGTCTGCAGCTGTGTTCTGACCCAAAACGTTGCCTGCCCATTGCTGCCACAGATGTTGCCTGACCCGCCGAGTTCCTCCAGCACTTTGTTTTACTCATGATTCTCGCATCTGCAGTTTCTTGTGTCTGCATCTTTAGGATGATGTCAGGAAGTATTTTGTCATGCAAAGAACAGTGGAAATCTAGAACACGTTTTCCTTCGAAAGTTGTCAACGTCAGGAGCTGGAAGCAGTGGGGTTCAGCTAAAAATGTCAATATCTTTGCCTTGTAAACCTCAGTCAAAGGATATGAAGCAACGATATGCAAATGGAGCCAAAGAACAAAGCAGCCATGATCTAAATGGACTACTCTTGTTCCTAGATCACTGTGTGTTTAATTCTGAATAAGGAAAGGTTGCATCTTTCTGTCAATAGTATTTGCACAACCAAGCAAATATCTACGGGTAATTTTGAGATGTTGCTGAGTTAAATACTGTAAACACAATCAAATACTTTTTAAAGGCGGGCAGCAGAATGTTAAGCAAAATATTCCTTTGTGCAGTTAGCATGGGATGTGTAGGATTGACATACATAGCTGAAGCATGACCACCCTGCATTTTTAGTCAAGTTTATTTGTCACATACACATACGAGATGTGCAGTGAAATGAAAGTGGCAATGTTCGCGGACTTTTGTGCAAAAGACAAACAACCAAACAACCAAACAAATTATAGACACAATCATACCACACATATTCTTTTACATAATAAATAATGAAGGGAAGAACGTTCAGTAGAGTTAGTCCCTGGTGAGATAGGCATTTACAGTCCGAATGGCCTCTGGGAAGAAACTCCTTCTCACCCTCTCCGTTCTCACCGCATGGCAACGGAGGCGTTTGCCTGACCGTAGCAACTGGAACAGTCCGTTGCAGGGGTGGAAGGGGTCTCCCATGATTTTTTTGCTCTGGAGTTGCACCTCCTGTTGTATAGTTCCTGCAGGGGGGCGAGTGAAGTTCCCATAGTGCGTTCGGCCGAACGCACTACTCTCTGCAGAGCCTTCTTGTCCTTGGCAGAGCAATTCCCAAACCAGATGGTAATATTTCCGGACAATATTTCCGGCAATGCCCCATACGATATAAACAATCCGATTTCTTTAGTTTTTGTGCTATATCTAAATGCAAAGACTTTACAAATCATGCACTAGGATACCCAGATTTCTCTGAATCTCAGATCATTGCAATCTTGTGCCATGTAGATGCAATACTTTGTCTGCCAAATTTCACAATTTCCTCTTCACAACTTACTTTCCTGCCTATCTAATGTGGCACCAGGCAAATTTAGTGTCCATCCCTTTGGTTCCTTCATCCACATCATTTATATACATTACAAAATGTTATGACCCGGCATACATCAACACCATGGGTGACAATTCACTGTCGAGTTTGATTGTCCTCCTGATGGGTTCTTTCGGTGGGTATGTCCCTCCCACCTGTGTGTGACACCTAGCAGTGGTGAGACAGGTGCACAGGGAGCCATCACACTGGTGGTCCTTTACAAAGGCAGGCCCAGGTCCAACAACATGGACTCCACCACAGTTAGGAGTTTGTATCTACAGCAGTCTTCTACCTTCTGAGCCATTGTGGTGCTCCATCTACTGGCCAGACACCACCCCTCCACCTGCTTCCTCCTTTCTCGATTCTGGGACCCAGCGGGACAGTGCAGCAGAAAGAGAGGCTGACAGCCTCAAACTCATTTATAGAAAATTCAATAGCCAAGTCCAGTGGGAAGAGAAGGCAGAGATAAAAAGGGAAGCCTGAGGGAGCTGGTGGACTGAGCTGGTGGACTGCATTGCATTTACTTTAATGCAAGGAGCTGAGGGAGTGGATCTGCACATGGGGTTGGATAATGTTACAATGCTGGAAACATGGTTGATGAAAGGGCAGTAGTGGCAGCTCAGTATCCCAGGGTATGGAGGCTTCAGCCAACAGTTCAGTTTAGTTTATTGCCACGTCTACCGAGGTACAGTGAAAAGCTTTTTGTTGCGTGCTATCCAGTCAGCGGAAAGACAATACATGATTGCAATCTTACCATTACAGTGTAGAAAATACATGATACGAGAATAACGTTTAGTGCGAGGTAAAGCCAGTACAGTCTGATCAAAGATGGTCTGAAGGTCACTAATGGGGTAGATAGTAATTCAGGACTGCTCTTTAGTTGTGGTAGGATGATTCAGTTGCCTGATAACAGCCAGGCTTTTCACTTCCTTTTACCTAATGTCCCTGAAAACTGACTAAATCAGAAACCCTATCTTATGAGATGCGATCACCTCCTGGTACTAAATATCCAGGTAACATTGCCCCTTCCTGATCGTCCATCAGTTGCAGCTTGGTCTCTAGCTCAGCTCTTCAAGTCACAAACACCAACTATAGACACGTGTGCCCTGGATCGCACCACCATTCAGCGACTCACATGTGGTTGCAACATGTCCTGCTATCCCTAATTAATTAATTGATGCAATTAGTTGTTTTATTTATTCATTTTTATCACCTCCCTTACAGGGAACCTTAGGGATTAAATAGATTTTAACTACTTACAAAATATTCAGTTAGGTTTTTCTTCAATATCAAACACATTGTTGAAAGCCATTCACCCTCAAGGGCCTGTCCCACTTTCACGACCTAATTCACAACCTCTGCCCAGTTTGCCCTTGACTCATACTTGCAGCATGGTCATCACGAGGTCATAGAAGGTTGTAGGAGGTCGCAGGTAGGTCGTGATGCTCGTGGCATCAAGTAGGTCGGGGCGTTTTTCTAGCCTGATGAAAAATGTCCACGCGTAAACAAGGTTGTGAATTAGGTCGTGAAAGTGGGACAGACCCTTTAAGAGAGCTTAAAAAGCAGAAGTTTGACAAAAAAGAAAATATCAGCCACCTGACTTGCACCCAGATCACATTGATGTCAGGATCAACACAAAATGCTGGAGTAACTCAGCGGGACAGGCAGCATCTCTGGAGAGAAGGAATGGGTGACGTTTCGGGTTGAGACCCTTCTTCAGACTGAATCAGGGGAGAGGAAGACACAGATATGGAAGGGTAAGGTGTGAAAACGAGAGATCAAAGAGGACAAAGGTAAAGGAAACTGTAGAATAGATCATTGTTAGCTCGGGGAAAGTGACAATGAGGCATACAAAGTATAATTTAATCAGGAGGACAGTCAGACTGGTCAGAGAACTGGGATGGGGGAGGGATGGAGAGAGAGGGAAAGCAAGGGTTACTTGAAGTTAGAGGTCAATCTTCATACCGCTGGGTTGTAGGCTGCCCAAGCGAAATATTTCCCTCTCTCCCCATCCCTGCCCCATCCATTCTACTGGATTCTAAATCACTGTAGCACTACAGGGAACATTGAGCAAAGTGAGGTGCCAGATAGTGATAATTCTCTTGATAAAGTGAACATAACAAGCCTAATACTACAGCAATTTACTGTTGTAAATGCCACTGTCATTATTAAAGATGAAAACTCATCAGTATTTGTACTAAGCACACTTAAGGTTGCCAAATGTTGTGTTGAATTAATCTTTGTAAAAATAAAGTCTGAATTAAACAATAAAAACATGTTGGTGTTTTTCATCAGCACAAATTATCACACACTTGTAGCAATCATAAGTGGCTACAATTGTAAATTCTAAAGTGTAGAGGAGCCAAATTTTGAATTTCCTATCTGCTGTGTAGGAGCCATTAAGCTTAAGTCAGTATTATTATCATGTCTGATATTTTAAGTTTTAGTTTTTATCTCCCTGTATTTTTGTAGGTAGGATTTGATACATACCTAGGGTGTGTTTTTTTGTTAGAGGAGTGTTGCGCAGATTCCTCTAACAGATTAGAAGTTTCAGTTTGGTGTCGGAGTACGAGGAGAAATAGTTTTTCTACCATGATCACGACACACACACGCTACGAGACGACATACCTTTATAAAGAAGAAGCTTTCATGTGATTTATATGATGTGAATGGAACAGCAATTAAGAACGGAAAGTTATGAGTTATATCTTTGTTTTGTATTACTTCAATAAAAAAGCAATTAATCAAGAAACGACATCTGGAAGATTCATGTGTTCAAGAAGGAACAATCTGGAAGATTCATCTTTGTTGTCTTTTGTGTGTCGTGAGGGCTTTAGGCTATACCTCCAAATCATCTCCGATAATTAATGGCTATCGAAGTTGGACAATAGACAATAGGTGCAGGAGCAGGCCATTTGGCCCTTCGAGCCAGCACCGCCATTCAATGTGATCATGGCTGATCATCCCCAATCAGTACCCCGTTCCTGCCTTCTCCCCATATCCCCTGACTCTGCTATTTTTAAGAGCCCTATGTAGCTCTCTCTTGAAAGCATCCCGAGAATCTGCCCCCACCTGAGGCAGAGAATTCCACAGACTCACCACTCTCTGTGAGAAAAAGTGTTTCCTCGTCTCCGTTCTAAATGGCTTACTCCTTATTCTTAAACTGTGACCCCTGGTTCTGGACTCCCCCAACATCGGAAACGTGTTTCCTGCCTCTAGCGTGTCCAAGCCCTTAACAATCTTATATGTTTCAATGAGATCCCCTCTCATCCTTCTAAACTCCAGAGTGTACAAGCCCAGCTGCTCCATTCTCTCAGAATATGACAGTCCCGCCATCCCGGGAATTAACCTTGTAAACCTGCGCTGCACTCCCTCAATAGCAAGAATGTCCTTCCTCAAATTAGGGGACCAAAACTGCACACAATACTCCAGGTGTGGTCTCACTGGGGCTCTGTACAACTGCAGAAGGACCTCTTTGCTCCTATACTCAACTTCTCTTGTTATAAAGGCCAACATGTAATTCACTTTCTTCACTGCCTGCTGTACCTGCATGCTTAATTTCATAGACTGATGTACAAGGACCCCCAGATCCCGTTGTACTTCCCCTTTTCCCAACTTGACGCCATTTAGATAGTACTTTGAGAATGTTGTAAAAACTGCCATTATATGTTGTATTGGGATTTAAACTTCTGTGATGGATCTTCACCCATCAACTTAACCATTATTGTCCTTGCATGGAACACATCAATTTAGATATTCTTCCTTTTGCAGTTTTAAAGTATAAAATTAATTTACGGAAAGCTCCGCTTTGAGTGTCGAATAGGTCAGGAGTACACATTACTGGCAACAATGCTGAATACACGATTTAACTGCCAGTTGAATCGCCCCCCCCCCCCCGACATCAGTCTGAAGAAGGGTCTCGACATGAAACGTCGCCAATTCCTTCTCTCCATAGATGCTGCCTCACCCACTGAGTTTCTCCAGAATGTTTTGTCTACCTGTCAGTTCCTTATGCCAGTTTACCCACTGACTTACTGAGTTCCTCCAGCAGTTTGCTTTTTGCTCCAAGAACCAGTTTCCTGTTTTTCAGAGTTCCCATCATACCTGCACCCCTGTGAAGAGCAATGCACATGCAAGCTTGGTTTTCCAGAGCATTTGTCACTGAGAGAGCATGCTGACCGGTTGCATCGTGGCTTGGTTCGGAAACTTGAGAGCCCTGGAGAGGAAAAGACTACAAAAAGTAGTAAACCCTGCCCAGTCCATCATCGGCTCTGACCTTCCTTCCATCGAGGGGATTTATCGCAGTCGCTGCCTTAAAAAGGCTGGCAGTATCATCAAAGACCCACACCATCCTGGCCACACACTCATCTCCCTGCTACCTTCAGGTAGAAGGTACAGGAGCCTGAAGACTGCAACAACCAGGTTAAGTAATAGCTACTTCCCCACAGCCATCAGGCTATTAAACCTGGCTCGGACAAAACTCTGATCATTAATAAGCCATTATCTGTTATTTGCACTTTATCAGTCTATTTATTCATGTGTGTATATATTTATACAATGGTATATGGACACATTGATCTGTTCTGTAGTAAATGCCTATTATGCTCTGTGTGCTGAAACAAAGCAAGAATTTCATTGTCCTATCAGGGACACATGACAATAAACTCACTTGAACTTGAACTTGATATGCTGCAAGACCATCCACTGATGCCAGGACTGCTTTCTGCATTGCCACGTAACTTGCTGGTCACAGGATCACACCAAACAGCAGATCTCTGCCCGCTCACCTAATATATTGCTAATTGCAGGAGCACGATAGTCATCCAAGCACTATATCTGCAAATAAATCAGTTAAGTGGTACAGCGGTAGAGTTGCTGCCTTACAGTGGCAGAGACCCAGGTTCGAGTCTGACAGTGGGTGCTTGTCTGCACAGAGTTTGTATGCTCCACCGTGACCTGCGTGGGTTTTCTCTGTGTGCTTCGGTTTCCTCCCACATTCCAAAGACGTACAGATTTGTAGGTTAATTGGCTTTGGTAAAAATTGTGATATTGTCCCTAGTGTGTAGGATAGTGCTAGTGTACAGGGTGATTAAAAGTTAAAGCTAGTTTTCTTCTTCCAGTATGAACCATCTCCACAAAGTGCTCCGTTCTTCCAAAACCAAAGCAATAAGGGCCCACAGAACCCCCTCGACCACCATAGAGCATCGCAAACAAGACACCACAGAGCTTTGCGATTTTAGAGTTTGCTCCATTTTCCCCATAAGCTCTCCAACCTCAACTCAACCTTCCTGTCATGCTTCTCCTTGTATTCAGAAGTCAACAGTCCCCTCCGGGTGGTGACTGGGTTCTGGGGTGGGAAATTACAGAGCCACATCGCCTAAGTGAAGACAAGAGTTCCACTTCTGTGTGGCACTGCATTAAACTTCTGCTGGAAAATATACATTCACCAACTTCATCTCTGCAAAAATACATTTAAATAAATGCACCTAGAAATTAGGACAGTTCTGGAAACAGACCTTAAACTCTTGCAAGTGCCAATTACTTAGTGACATTTGAGTTCTATAAACATGATCGTTAAAATATTATATGCAAATAAAATTAAGCAATCTAGATGTCTATTTCAGCCAGGAAATAAGGTAAAGTTTTAGCTCCTTAAAGTCTCCACCTTGTGGCAAAACCTTGCTTAATTAGTCAAGAATCAATTATTGTCATGTCTCCCAGATAGAACAATTAAATTCTATTAAACTTGCAACAGAATATGTAAACATAGTACACTGTAAACAATATAATAAACAAGAGAAAAAATGTTCAGTGTGTATATATACACATACTCACAAGTACACATACATAAGGTACACAAAATTGCTGGAGGAACTCAGCGGGTGCAGCAGCATCTATGGAGCGAAGGAAATAGGCGACGTTTCGGGCCGAAACCCTTCTTCAGACATACATATATGTATACACATACACAAAAAAACAAACAATAGTAGTGCAATAATAACAACAATAGTCTATTGTAGTTCAGAGCTAATTTTAGGTTGTAGTGTTTAATAGCCTGATGGCTGTGGGGAAGCAGCTGTTCCTGAACCTGGATGTTACAGTTTTCAGGCTCCTGTACCTTCTTCCCGATGGCAGGGGTGAAATGAGTGTGTGGCCAGGATGGTGTGGATCTCTGATATTGTTAGCTGCACTTTTGAGGCAGCGACTCCGATAAATCCCTTCGATGGTGGGGAGGTCAGAGCCGATGACGGACTGGGCAGTGGTCACAACCTTTTGCAGGCTTTTCCGCTCCTGGACATTCAAGTTGCCGAACGAGGCCATGATGCAACTAGTCAGCATGCTCTCTACTGTATACCTGTAGAAGTTCAGGAGAATACTCTCTGACATACTGAATCTCCTTAATCTTCTCAGGAAGTAGAGGCACTGATGTGCTTTCTTCATAATTGCACCAGTGTGCTGGGTCCAGGAAAGATCTTCGGAAATATGCACGCCCAGGAATTTGAGGTTTTTGACTCTCTACACAATCATCCCATAGATATAAGCACGATTGTGGGTTCTTATCCTTCCTCTTCCAAAGTCCACAATCAGTTCATTGGTTATACTGATATTGAGAGCCATGTTGTTGTGCTGGCACCATTTGGTCAATCGGTCGATCTCACTTCTATACTCTGACTCATCACCATCTGTAATTCGTCCAACAACGGTGGTGTCGTCGGTGAATTTGAAGATGGAGTTCGCACTATGTCCGGCTACACAGTCATGTTGTCTTTTCAGATTGCAGCCACTTCTCTGAAGATCTTCTTTTGCACTGAAATGTACTGATTTGTTAGGGGACGTATTGAGGCTAATCAACACTTGGAACCGGGAAACAGTAAAAATCTGATCAGCACATTTTGCAAATAGCTTTATAAGATAAAGAAGCAACTGCATGCAAACAAAACCATTTACTGACAGACACAGCGGCATCTATATTCTTCTCCCATAGCTTCTTGAGTTATGAGTTCAGAGACTGCATCATTTGCCAAGTCTCCAGTAGCAAAAGTCCATGACAGAGAGTTATGCCCCTGTCCCACTTAGGAAACCTAAACGGAAACCTCTGGAGACTTTGCGCCCCACCCAAGGTTTCCGTGCGGTTCCCGGAGGTTGCAGGTGGTTGCCGGAGGTTGCAGGTAGTTTATTTAGCGAATGCAAAGTCCTTTAGCCAAGCAGTTGCCTCTTGATCTGCTGTATGAAGGGTGACAAGTCCTCCTTTGAGTCTTTGTTGAGGGCATGCTTCAATGATGTGTTGCATTGTTTGCTGCTCTCCACAAGCACACCGTGGGGTTGGGCTGCTGCCCCATTTGTGAAGGCTGGCCAAGCAGGGGCCATGTCCAGTCCTGAATAGCAAAGAAGATCAAAGCCATTGATGGTGTAACGGCCCGCTTCCTCTGTGCCCAACGTGAGTCTCTTGGAGACAGATGACGTCAATGGAGTGTTGGTGGGCGAGGACTTCGATGAGGCGTCGCTTGGCTGCAGAGAGGCCTTCAACATTCAGTTGTAGTATTCGGAGAGCAGGTCCAACTGCTAGGTGCTCTTGAGGCTGGTCGTTGTTGCTGCTTTCGGCTTTGGGATAATGACTAGGATTCTTTGACTTGGCTCTCAGGCGTCGTCTTGTAGAATTTAGTCTGCTGGGAGGATCATTGGCTTCCCCAGGCGAGCCTGGGTACTGACGGGGGGCGCGACGAGAACGCTGATCCATTGCCCCCCTGCAGGTAGTGGAAGCAGGTAGGGAGACTGACAAAAACCTCCGGGAACCTCACGGAAACCTTGGGTGGGGCGCAAAGTCTCCAGACGTTTCCGTTCAGGTTTCCTAAGTGGGACAGGGGCATTACACACAATCTGCTAAGATTTGTGATTTTATTTCCCCTCTTTGCACGTTCTCCCTGTAACCGTGGGGGTTTTCTGCGGGTTCTCCGGCTTCCTCCCGCACTCCAAAGACGTCCAGGTTTTTAGATTAATTGGCTTTGGTAAAAAGGTGTCAAATTGTCGCCAGTGTGTGGGATAGTGCTAGTGTGCAGGGTGATCGCTGGTCAGCACAGACTGGGTGGGCCGAAGGACCTCTTCCCCACTGTATCTCCAAGCTAAACTAAAAAACGAAAACTGGGGTTTCTTCTTCCAGCATGAACCATCTCCACAAAGTTAAGACGAAAATGCTGGAGAAAATGAGGCAGCATCACCCGCTGAGTTTCTCCAGCATCTTTGTCTACCTTCGATTTTTCCAGCATCTGCAGTTCTTTCTTTAACGTCTCCACAAAGTGATCAGTTCTTCAAAAATGAAAGCAATGTGCCCGCAGAACCCCATAGAGCATACCAAACACAAGATCACAGATTCTCCCCACCCCTTGCAACACTGAGGGGCTGGGCCTGATGTAAAAGGTTCTCCAGTGTTCAATGGATGCATTGTTTGAGGCAACACGAGTGGTGTGACAGAACTTGAGATAATATTCAATTGACGGTACATGAACATGAAATACAGGTTCCATTGTATTTTACTGTATATATAATAAAAATCATATTTTTGGTTAAAAGTAGGCTTTAACTTCTGCTCCTACTGCTACCCACCATCATCAGCCCAGAACCATGGAACATTACCAGAATTACAAGTCGGCTTATTGATGTCATGTCTCCCCAATGCTTGGTACTTGCTGTGCATAAATCAGGTCATAAATTAAACAGTTCAAGGTTCTTGCCTCTTTGGAGGACAGTGCACTTTCATGATAAAGACCAATTCTACTACAGATAGTTCTACTGAAATAGTTGCGTTCCAAAGAAACTTTGCGTTATAGATAATCATGTCACAAAAACATTTGTGACAATGGAGAAAAATGGGGTGACAAGAGAATTCCACACTCGCAATAGCCAAGTTATTTTTCCCCACAGGATTGAATAACAATCAGTGTAATGCAGTCACAAGCTAAAACAATACTAAAGGCTAGTCACAAGGAACAGCAGATGATGGCTTACAAAAAAAGATAAAGTGCTGGAGTAACTCAGTGGGTTAGGCAGTATCGCTGGAGAACATGGATAGGCGATGATTCAGATTGCGACCCTTCTTCAAACTAAAGTCCTAAATGCTGTACATTACATTGTTTAATAGATATTATTGCGTGTGTCCATAGAAGCGATTGTTTGCCAATTTCAATGCCCACTAGCAGTGCAACTAAGAGGCTGCATTTTTAAAGGATAATGGTATTTGATTACTGTAGGGAGGTTACATAGTTTTTTTCCCTAAGACAGCTTTTTTATACTTGTAAATTGCAATGGCCACCGTGAAACGTACAAGAGTATGTTCTTAAGAGACAATGCGCTTTGAACACTGCAAGGAGGTGACTTGAAAACTGTATTTATTTTTCTCTCCCTGAATTACTTTTCACTGGTTGTGAGAGAATTTTGTGAAATTAAAGATGCCGCGTTGTTCTTAGGAAAGTCTTGGCTGAATGATTGCGCATTGCGTACATATCTGCTTCTTTTGTGCATGACGTTATTATCTGTTAGCTGCAAAACCAAACTACTGTAGGGGTCTGAGTAATGTAAATTAGGCAGTTTCGATCAAATGGCAAATCCCCGACTAAGTTGTTTAAGGAACTCAGGTCTGGGCTAGTCTGCACGTGCACATGTTTGTTCAGCAGTATTTCACCCTGTGCCGTCTGTACTCTTGAGAAACTGTCTCCCGGGCCAGTTCCTCCGTGATATCACGTAATAAAGTCTCGATTGATTTCTCTGACAATCTGGTGTAGTCGGCAGGATCCCCAGCAAATGGTTTTCGGACAGAAAAACCCAGCTCTGAGGGAAAATACTGGCTGTGACCCAGACCCGAGGCAGTATGTCAAGAGGGGCCGGGAAGAAAAATATCTCACGAGAGGAAGGGTAAGGGAAACAGGCACTTTGGAATAGACACCAACTAAATTTAAGTAAAATTAAGTCAAAGATAAAAGGATCAGACTTGAAGAGTTAGACAAAAACTGGAGAAACTCAGCGGATGAGGCAGCATCTATGGAGCGAAAGATAAAAGTCAAGAGTTAAGGGCCTGTCCCACTTGGCCATCATTTGCGCGCCATTTACGCCACCTCCAAAAATGTGGTTGTCGCGTTGTGACGCACGCGCGATATATCCTGGTATCGCGTGGCGCTCCAGGATTTCATGCTGCATGAAATCTTCGCGCCATCTGCGTGACGTATCGCATATGCACGCTGAAGCATTGGCGTCGCACGCTGGCGTCCCGACATCTCATGTGTATCGCGCGGTGACGCATGGTTACGTCACCGTGCGTAACCATGCGTTGCCGCGCGCCGCAGGGTATTCTAATTACGTCACGCACACCAGAAGGCATGTTGACGCATGATTTGCGCGCGACGTCGCACATAACGACGCGTCAACCTATTTTACATGTGACGCGTAAATGAGGCGCAAATGACAGCCAAGTGGGACAGGCCCTTTAGAGTACAATTTAAAATAGTAAGATAGAGCAAGAAATTATAGCCATTATATTTTAGTTGTTTAAGATTTGTGATGTTTAAAATATCAAAATAGGAACCTCCAGCTGTACGGGGAAAGATAAGAAAGATTTTCAAAAGCGACCAGATCAGAGGTCAATTTGGTGACCACCTAGTCCCTCCTGGATCTCCGTCCGACAGACAAAGTATGGTTGGAAACAGGTGACAATGGAAGCGAGTTCCTGCAGAAAGACTTCTCTGAGACATACGAGAAGTATCACGCTGAGAGCCTGCAGAACATGAGCAAGCAGGAGCTGATCCGCGAGTACCTGGAGCTGGAGAGGTGCCTGCCCAAGCCAGGCTGGAAGACGAGAACAACTGGCTGATATACCGTCTAGAAGGGAAAAAGATGGCCCGGGGTGGCGAACTGATGGAAAGCAAGCTGCGAGGACTGGAAGCAGAGATTGAAAAACGGACAGCCCAAAATCTGAAGCTCCAATAAAAAAAACAAACAGCATAAACGGAGGCAAACATTGTCAGAAAATGATTGGACTGTATAATAAAGATATTTTTAGTCTGCACAAATTCTAGTACAGTTATATATTTCAAACTATGAAATTGGCTTATTTTGAACTTGGGGTAAACTTCTTATTCCCCATTTTACATTTTTAACATCTGCTTTTGCAGGGAGTTAGAAGTAACTTTAACTTGTGTTTTATACAAGTCTTTTCCCCAGCCACATGGTGTAATCCGAACCAAGAACTGAGGGCCGGTTAAGGTGGTGTATTCCTCAACACTTTTTAATGAAATGGGTTTAACTTTGGGAATGCGATTGCCTTTTTACTAGTATGTTGAGTTGCTTTCGGTCAGTCTATTGTAAATGTAAATTTTCTGAAATGTTGCCAAATGCGCAATGCTTATGCTACACTGCCCTCGGTACAGAGGAAGACCTGTCGGAGTCATTATATTATGTTTTTTTTAATGCATGAATTTTCAACAACTATTGTATTTAGAGGGTGACGATCACTCTTGCAGGTCAGAATGTTACTATCTCTGTACTTCAAATGCAGTTGATGGATTTAATCAGTTTTTAGCTTTGGTTTATAAGTTCGCTGAAGGCAGTAATACCTCCTCTGTTGGGTATGCACTCACATTCCCCATCATAGTGAAGAAGGAATACCCTTATGGGTTGCCCTCTTCAACCATAGCGAACGGGAGGCGATTTCTACAATAAAACAGGATGTTGATATGATTTTAAAGTGGGGGCAAGAATGTCACAATTATAACCCCGACGGGCTGGTGGACTTTTGGAAACTGGTGGGCCACCTTGATGCATTCTGGAATAATTTTCGGAATAATAATCGTGCTCCTGCTAGGAATTATATGTATTTGTTGCTTGGTACCCTGGAGGAAGCATTACCACTAGAATCCACGGTGGAGTGGGTACTTCAGACCCGGAGTATGACGAGGAAGAATGTCTCAAGATGAGACCTTTGCCTGAGGGCAATGAGTTCCCATACCCCGGGATAGGTTGATCAGGTATGATCAAAAAGGAGGGATGGTGAGAGGATTTTGCTGAACTTTAACTGTTCTGCTTGCTGACACAAATTACGAAACTAAAGATATTGCTTTGTTCCTTAGGAAAGCCTTGGCTGAATGATTGAGCATTGCGTACACATATCTGGTTCTTTGTGCATCATGTTATTATCTGTTATCTGCAAAACTAAAATACTGTATGTACGGGTCTGAGTAATGTAATTTAGGCAGCTTTGATCAAATCGCAACTCCCCGACTAAGCTGTTGAAGGAACTCAGGTTTGGTCTAGTTTGTTCGTCAGTATATAAACCCATACCGTCTGTATTTTTGAGGAACCGTCTCCCGGGCAGTTCCTCCGTGATATCATGTAATAAATTCTTGCTCTCCATATAAGTCTGAGTCCTCGATTAATTTCTCTGACAAAGAGGTTCTCTAGTTCATAATCTACATCACACTATAACCAATTTGGCCCAAATAATACAAGTAGTTTCCCTGATTCATCAATCGCATTTTATCTAATGTTATGGAAACACACGTTATAACAGAATTATTTGAAGGTTTTTATTTCCCTCAGTGTTACATATATGGAATACACCAACCTGCTTGAGCTACGCCAAGTGGCCGAAGAGCCTGTTTCGGCGCTGTAACTAAATTAAACTGGTGGGTTTTTTCGTAAATAAGCATCAACAGTTCCTTGTGGACACTGCCTATTGCCCATTTCATTGACACCAAAGGAAAATCAACATATGAATTAATAAAATATTGTACAAAAATACCAATGTATTATGGCTGGGACAAAAGATAAATCAATGCTACAATCTATATAATTAAAAGTCTCATCTTGACCACTTCCTGTTTGCACTGTTGTTTGATTTTAGAACAAAAACGCTACCATATATGGCTGTGATTTTTTTAGCCATCTTACTCAGAGTCCTCTTCCGATGATCAGGCCCTGAGGATTTTTCCCATGGATGAAAAATAAGAGTTATTAGTGTTTAAAATTTGTTGAGATTCTCTATCCTTTCAACCACCCTTCCGGGTGGGGGGGGGGACTATAAACCCCGGAAGTCTGGACGTGGCTCAGTTGCTGCAAGATGATGAGGGAGAGGCCACGACTCTCAGTCTGAGCTGGGAATCTATGCAACAATGAGTGTCTACTGAACTGTGAGTGCCCTTTATGTGGTTTTTAGTTCCTTCGGCCCACAACACCCATACTAGCGCTCCAGAAAGCCTCCTCCCCCTCCCCCCACTGGCTAACAATATTGGAATTGGTGGAGAGGTGGAATATTGCGTTGGGGGACCAGCCCTCCCGTGTGAAGCTGGGACCCAACGGGTCCCACTTAGTCTAGTTTTTGTATAAAATTACACTACGATGTCACAAGCACGCCAAGTTATTAGTCAAAATTAGAGTTTTATTTGACCATTTAAAACTACTTGCGACATTAAATTCCACATTTGCAATTATGATGGAAATTGCTTTCATACATTTGACAGTTCCTTGTCTCACCATGTGAAGTAGTTAATTTATGGTTAATATTGTTTAGTTACTAAATTCCTGTCACTTGATTAATTCAGTCAATACATAAAAAGTAACGGCTGGACTATCTTCAAGTCTTAAAACACATGGTAATACATCCTTTAATATTTTACATGTAAATATTTGATTTATATTATTAGGCATGAATAAGGTAATCATAATCTTTTCCCCAGGATATTAAATATTAGGCATAGATTTAAGATGGGAGGGTGGAGTTAGAAGGAGCGGAAAAGACTACAAAAAGTAGTAAACACTGCCCATCATCGGCTCTGACCTCCCTATCATCGAGGGGATCTATCGCAGTCGCTGCCTCAAAAAGGCTGGCAGCATCAACAAGGACCCACACCATCCTGGCCACACACGCATCTCCCCGCTACCTTCAGGTAGAAGGTACAGGAGCCTGAAGACTGCAACGTCCAGGTTCAGGAATAGCTACTTCCCCACAGCCATCATGCTATTAAACTCAACTCATACAAAACTCTGAACATCAATTACCCATTATCTGTTTATTTGCACTTTATCTGTTTATTTATTCATGTATGTATATATTTATATAATGATATATGGACACACTGATCTGTTCTGTATTCATGCCTACCATATTCTGTTATGCTGAAGCAAAGCAAGAATTCCATTGTCCTATCTGGGACACATGACAATAAACTCTCTTGAATCTTCTTGAATCTTGAAATTTATGAGCCAGGTTGTTTCTTGTTTTACATGCAGTCAGTCGTCAGTGCCTGAAACATTTGCTAGGGGAGGTAATGGGAACAGGATCAATAGCAACATTTAAGAGTTTTTTACGACAGGCACATGAACAGGTAGGGGATTAAGGGATACATTCAGAAAGTATTCAGACCCCTTCACTTTTTCAACATTTTGTTACATTACAGCCTTATTCTAAAATGGATTAAATTCATTTTTTTTTAAATCATCAATCTACATACAATAGCCCATAATAAAAAAGCAACAACATGTGTTTAGAATTTTTTGCAAAGTAAAAATAAATAACTGAAATATTACATTTGCACAAGTATTCAGACCCTTTATTTGTTGAGGCACCTTTGGCAGCGATTACAGCCTCAAGCCTTCTTGGGTATGACGCTACAAGCTTGGCACATTTTGGTAATTTCTCCCATTCTTCTCTGCAGATCCTCTCATGCTGTCAGGTTGGATGGGGAGAGTCGATGCACAGCTATTTTCAAGTCCCTCCAGAGATGTTCGATCGGGTTCAAGTCCGGGCTCTGGCTGGGCCACTCAAGGACATTCACAGACTAGTCATGAAGCCACTCCTGCGTTGTCTTGGCTGTGTGCTTAGGGTCGTTGTCCTGTTGGAAGGTAAACCTCCACCCCAGTCTGAGGTCCAGAACGCTCTGGAGCAGGTTTTCATCTAGGGTCTCTCTGTACTTTGCTCAGTTCATCTTTCCCTCGATCCTGACTAGTCTCTCAGTTCCTGCCGCTGAAAAACATCCCCGCAGCATGATGCTGCCACCACCATGCCTCACCGAAGGTATGGTATTGGCCATGTGGTGAGCGGTGCCTGGTTTCCTCTAGACGTGACGCTTGGCATTCAGGCCAAAGAGTTCAATCTTGGTTTCATCAGACCAGGGAATTGTGGTAGTGCCTTTTGGCAAACTCCAAGCGAGCTGTCATGTGCATTTTACTGAGGAGTGGCTTCTGTCTGGCCACTCTACCATAAAGGCCTGATTGGCAGAGTGCTGCAGATATTGTTGTCCTTCTGGAAGGTTCTCCCGTCTCCACAGAGGAACTCTGGAGCTCTGTCAGAGTGACCATCGGGTTCTTGGTCACCTCCCTGACCAAGGCCCTTCTCCCCCAATCGCTCAGTTTGGCCGGGAGGCCAGCTCTATGAAGAGTCCTGGTGGTTCCAAAGTTCTTCCATTTAAGAATGACGGCCACTGTGCTCTTCAGGACCTGCAATTCTGCAGAAATAGTTTTATACCCTCGCCCAGATCTGTGTCTCGACACAATCCTGTCTCGGAGGTCTACGGACATTTCCATCATCTTCATGGCATGGTTTTTACTCTGACATGCACTGTCAACTGTGGGACCTTATATAGACAGGTGTGTGCCTTTCCAAACCATGTCCAATCAATTTAATTTACCACTGGTGGACTCCAATCAAGTTGTAGAAACATCTCAAGGATAATCAGTGACAACAGGATGAACCTAAGCTCAATTTTGAGTGTCATAGCAAAGGGTCTGAATACTTATGTAAATGTGATATTCAGTTATTGCATTTGAATTACTTAGGAAAAATTTCTAAACACCTGTTTTTGCTTTGTGATTCTGGGGTATTGTGTGCAGATTGATGATTAAAAAAATGTAATCCATTTTAAAATAAGGCTGTAACGTAACAATATGTGGAAAAAGTGAAGGGGTCTGAATAGTTTCTGAACGCACTGTACGTAGGCAGTTCAAATTGGCATCATAATCAGGTCAGACATCGTTCCTGTGTTGTACTATTGTGCATTAGTTCATCCAGTACAATGATAAAGTTCCCTTAAAATCGAAAGCTCCTGTGCAATGTAAAGTTTAATTTCATGTCTTCTGTGCAGCTCAAATACTTTATAGACTTACAACTGTAATTGACAAAAATATTACCTAATTACCGAGGGTACACAAAAATGCTGGAGAAACTCAGCGGGTGCAGCAGCATCTATGGAGCGAAGGAAATAGGCAACGTTTCGGGCCGAAACCCTTCTTCAGACCCAGTTTCGGCCCGAAACGTTGCCTATTTCCTTCGCTCCATAGATGCTGCTGCACCCGCTGAGTTTCTCCAGCATTTTTGTGTACCTTCGATTTCCAGCATCTGCAGTTCCTTCTTAAACACCTAATTACCAAGGTTAGGAGTAAGATCAGCTTCCGCGATCACTTCCTTTCAAGGCTATAACCATTAGAACAATTGGGCATTTGTGGGGGGGGGGGGGGGAAGTCTCATCACTAACTTTTCCAATGTATTTTCTTTCTAAATGTTCATAGTAAATCCCCAATAAAATTTCCCACAGAAAGTAGTCTGCTGATCAAGAGAGTACTTAAACATTTAACAATTATTGTGAATGCAGTACTGATCAATCTGACTTACCCACTGGGCACAATTTTAAGTGCTCTATCATTCCACCCAAATCAGTAGATTTTTAAATTTTTTTTAAACACCACAAATGTAATCTATTTTTATTTAAAAAAATCTTTTTGTTTCAGTTTATTGGCATATGCACAAGTATGAAGTACAGATACAATGAGAAATCTTGCCTGCAGCAACACAGGCTTAGACTGACCATGCACAAATATAAATTATACACAAATTACACAAAATTCTTACGTGATGCTTGAGCAAAAACAATTAGAAAACAAGTCCTTGGTAGTGCAAAAGGCAGTCTATAGTTTTCCATTGCCAAGGTAGGATTAAGGTTGTGCAGGTTGGTACAAGAACCTTATAACATGATGGTTGTGAGAAAGTGGCCATTCCTTAACCTTTGCGGTGCGAGACTTTATGCTTCTTTACCTCCTGCCCAATAGAAGAATTGCCCTTTTTCTGACTCTTCTCCAAATTTAGCCAGTCTAACCTTTTGTGCATCTTTCTCAATTATTGACACTAACATTATGATACTTTTGACAATCTTGCCACATCCAAATATCCAAGGTACCATTGACTTTACCAGCTTGCACTACCAGGAAGTTACACATGAAACATCTAAGCAGATGCAATCTTAAGCAGATGCAGAGAGTTGTGCCATTCTGGCCCATTGATTTCCAATACAGAAAATTAAAATTGCCGTTCTAATCACGACTAATTCAAGTGCATGAGGGGAAAACCATAACATTTCCTGCATTTAGAGATTTATCACAAACTAACTTGCAGTTAACTGCAGCCCCACCAATGCAAATGCACAAGACTAAAAACAGAATCACATTAAAAACTTAAACCAGTCAACCGGGATTACCAATTGTCGAAGATCGTGACCCAAGTTTGACTGCTGAAGCTATCAACGGCAGATTTTCACATTTGTTTTCTTCTCTCCTCATCTGTACCTTAAAACTTAAAATCTCTGACCAAAGATACTTCCCATGAAAGAGATTTGATCTAAAGCATTAGCTATTCCTTTTTCTATGGACACCACCTGTACAGCCATTTCAACAAATTCATAATATGAATGTGAGCGAGTACAGTGTATGCAAGCATTATTGAATGATCCTCATTGCACTTACGTTTATTATCATCGTGGGACTTTCCTTTTGGCATTGTAAATTGCCCACAAATACAAATACTGGAAGAACTCAGCCGTAACTGTGGAAAGAACAACTAGTCAACATTCTGGGTCAAAGATCCTTCATCAGAACATGCTGGTGAATGGAAAATAGCTCATTTGCTTCAGATTTGCGAATTCCTGGTTTCTGAACATTACAAGTAATTAAGACATATACCAGTGCAAGCTAAATCAATGCAGGCTACTTGAATACATTATTATGTTTACCAACTTGTGCAAAAATGAAAAACTAATATGTTGAGATGGAAATTAAGAGTCCATCAAATATGCACTCCATATGTTTAACATATCTATCATCTGCTTGGATTTTGGTAGTCCTCTAATTGTTGTATAAACTCTTATTGCAGTGAACTCATTGGCAAGTAATAAAGTAAGCTCACATAAAGTAAGCACACATGTTTTTTACTACAAAGACTGTAATGTTGATCCTGATATAAGACTGAAATTGTTTTCAATTATTCTTAAACAAGTGAACTGCTCTATCAACTCATGGCTAACTTGTTCATCCCCCCTCCCCCCAGCCCCCCAGCCCCCATTCATGGCTATGCTGATTTCAAAAACATTGAATCTTTTTGAATCAGAAGTCCTGGATGAACTAGGAGATTTGTAATCACTGAAGGCTAGATCTGTGGCATTTAGTACTGAGGGCGGTGGAGGCAGGTTCTCTGGATGCTTTCAAGAGAGAGCTAGATAGGGCTCTTAAAATAGCGGTGTCAGGGGATATGGGGAGAAGGCAGGAAAGGGGTACTGATTGGGGATGATCAGCCATGATCATATTGAATGGTGGTGCTGGCTCGAAGGGCCGAATGGCCTACTCCTGCACCTATTGCCTATTGTCTATTGATGATCCAGAGTCATACAAGTAGTCCAGGTACAACCTCCTGAGGGCCATTGTCAATGTGAAGAGGCGATTCCAGACAGAGCGGCCGTCATAGACATACACTTTACAGCTGTGGCTGGGCTTGCATTCTACCACGTCCTGCAACTTGAAACCAGGTAGCTTGCATCATTTCTGATGGACTCAATGCCTTTAAAGCACCCTTTGAAAGTGAGAACAATAATACACCTTCACGTTCCCTCACGTCTCCTGAGGTCCGAATGATGTTAGTCGCCGAGGCCGACGTCAAGAGCATCCTTCAAGATTGCAAATCCTAGATGGTGTACTTAGCCGAATACTAAAGACCAGTGCGGACCAACTTCTCAGAGTATTCACGGACATCTTCAACCTCTGGCTTCTGCAATCGGTGGTTCCCACCTGCTTCAAAACAGCACCTATCATACCAATGTCCAAGAACAGCAAAGACACCTGCCTCAATGACTGATATCCGGTGGAACTTACATCCACAATAATTAAGTGTTTTGAGGAGTTGGTTGTGGCATGAAATGACCTGGGTTTGTTTCAATTTGCCTATCACAACAGGTCCAGAGCAGATGCTATCTCACTGGCTCTCGACTGCACTGTGGACCACCTCTATAACACGAACAAATATGTCAGGCTGCTGCTCATCAACAGTTGACTATCAACACTATAATTTCCTCCAAATTTATCACCAAGCTCCAAGATCTGAGCCTCTGTACCTCCATTTGCAACTGAAGGCTTGACTTCCTTGATCAGATATTGCAATCTGTAAGATCACCTCAATGACCACCAACACAGGCGCACCTCAACACTGTGTGCTTAGCCCCCTGCTTTATTAAGCACTGCTTCAATGCCATGTATATATTTGCCGATGATTCCACTGTTGTTGGCCGAATCAGAGGTGGCGATGAACCAGGAGATACAAAACTTGGTAGAATGGTGCCACATCAACAACCTCTCGCTCATTATCAACAAAATCAAGGAACAAATTGTTGACTTCAGAAAGGGGAAGTCAGGAAATCATTGGCCAGTTTTCTTTGGTGGGACGGTGGAGAGAATGAGCAGCTTCAATGCCTGGGCACCGACATCTTGGATAACCTATCGCGAGTCCAACAAAGATGTAATCACCCGCTGGTACCTCCACTTAGACGTTTTGAGAGATTTAGCATGTCATCAAATATTTTAACAAAGTTCTACCTTACTGCATGGTAGAAAGTACACTGACTAGTTGCACGGTGGCACAAGAACGCAAGAGGCTGCAGAGTGGTAAATCTGGCCTAGTCACACATGCACACAGCCCTCCCCACCATTGCTAGCATCAACTGGAGGTGCCATCTCAAGAAGCCGGTATCTATTGTCAGGATCCTCACCATCCAGGGAATGCCTTCCTACTGCTGCTACCATTGGGCCTTACGTATCAGTAGCAGCAATAGCTACATTACTATAACCATCAGATACTTGAACTGACCTGCGCAACCCTAATCCTATCTTGGGAACAGAACACCACAGCCCATCTCTGGTACTACCATGGAATTGTTGGGTGGCTTGCAGTCTTTCTTCACTGATTTGTATCATTTATGTAAAACTTGCTTAAGTGTTGTCCGAGTATATGAGCCCATGATGTTAGTTGAAGATTTTCATTGTACCTGCACCTCGCATATGACAATAAATTTCACTTGACTTGCCTCAATAGCCAAACACATCATTAACACAGGATAACAAACAGTGAAATACACTGCAGACATCAAGAGTTCCATATCCTCCAATTATCTATGACACAAGTACCGGGAAATAAGAACACCACATTGTTGATAATAGTGATATGTTGGATATTTCTAATTTCGGGTTTCACTTTAACAGATCTTTGGTCTGAATAAGATGTCAATTAAATTAAATCTTATCTTAATGCCACAAATGCTGAGTTAAAACTGTCTGGAATACAAATAGTGGCAGGAGATGAGTTTAAACAATTATTAAATTAACATGTCAAAAGCAGCTGAGCTTAAAGATGCAGTGCCCTCCATAAAGTTTGGGACAAAGAATCATCATTTATTTATTTGCTTCTGTGCTACACAATTTGAGATTTGTAATAGAACAAAAATCACATGTGGTTAAAGTGCACATTGTCAGATTTTAATAAAGGCTATTTTTATACTTTTTGGTTTTATCATGTAGAATTTACAACAACGATTATACAGTGCATTCAGAAAGTATTCAGACCCCTTCACTTTTTCCACATTTTGTTACGTTACAGCCTTATTTTAAAATGGATTTAATTTTTTTTTTATCATCAATCTACACACAATACCCCAGAATTAAGAAGTGAAAACAGGTATTTAGAAATGTTTGCAAAGTAATTAAAAATAAATAACTGAAATAGACATTTACATAAGTATTCAGACCCTTTGCTCTGACACTCAAAATTGAGCTTAGGTTCATCCTGTTTCCATTGATTATCTGCGAGATGTTTCTACAACTTGATTGGAATCCACAAGTGGTAAATTAAATTGATTGGACATGATTTGGAAAGGCACACACCTGTCTATATAAGGTCCCACAGTTGACAGTGCATGTCAGAGCAAAAAACCAAGCCATGGAGACTAAGGAATTGTCCGTAGACCTCCGAGACAGGATTGTGTCCAGACACAGACTTGGGGAAGGGTATAAAACAATTTCTGCAGCATTGCAAGTCCTGAAGAGCACAGTGGCCTCTGTCGGTCTTAAATGGAAGAACTTTGGAACCACCAGGACTCTTCATAGAGCTGGCTGCCCGGCCATACTGAGCAATCGGGGGAGAAGGGCCTTGGTCAGGGAGGTGACCAAGAACCCGATGGTCACTCTGACAGAGCTCCAGAGTTCCTCTGTGGAGTTGGGAGAAACTTCCAGAAGGACAACAATATCTGCAGCACTCCACCAATCAGGCCTTTATGGTAGAGTGGCCAGACAGAAGCCACTCCTCAGTAAAAGGCACATGACAGCCCACTTGGGGTTTGCTAAAAGGCACCTAAAGGACTCTCAGATCATGAGAAACAAGATTTTCTGGTCTGATGAAACCAAGATTGAACTCTTTGGCCTGAATGCCAAGCATCACGTCTGGAGGAAACCAGGCACCACTCATCACCTGGCCAATACCATACCCATGGTGAAGCATGGTGGTGGCAGCATTGTGCTGTGGGGATGTTTTTCAGCGGCAGGAACTAGGAGACTAGTCAGGATCGAGGGAAAGATAAACGGAGCAAAGTACAGAGAAATCCTCGATGAAAACCTGCTCCAGAGCGTTCTGGATCTTAGACTGGGGCGGAGGTTCACCTTCTAACAGGACAACGACCCTAAGCACACAGCCAAGACAACGCTGGATTGGCTGCGTGTCAAGTCTGTGAATGTCCTTGAGTGGCCCAGCCAGAGCCCGGACTTGAACCCGATCGAACATCTCTGGAGGGACCTGAAAATAGCTGTGCATCGACGCTCCCCATCCAACCTGACAGAGCTTGAGAGGATCTGCAGAGAAGAATGGGAGAAATTACCCAAATACAGGTGTGCCAAGCTTGTAGCGTCATATTCAAGAAGACTTGATGCTGTAATCGCTGCCAAAGGTGCCTCAACAAAGTACTGAGTAAAGGGTCTGAATACTTATGTAAATGTGATATCAGTTATTTCTTTTTACTTACTTTGCAAAAATTTCTAAACACCTGTTTTCTATTTTTTATTATGGGGTAATGTGTGTAGATTGATGATAAAAACATTTTTTTAATCCATTTTAGAATAAGGCTGTAACGTACAAAGTGTGGAAAAAGTGAAGGGGTCTGAATACTTTCTGAATGCACTGTACACAGTCCCCCCATTTCACAGCACCATAATGTTTGGGACACAGCAATGTCATGTAAATGAAAGTAGTCATGTTTAGTATTTCGTTGCATATCCTTTGCATGTAATGACTGCTTGAAGTCTGCGATTCATGAACATCACCAGTTGCTGGGTGTCTTCTCTGGTGATGCTCTGCCAGGCATGTATTGCAGCCATCTTTAGCTTATGCTTGTTTTGGGGGCTAGTCCCCTTCAGTTTTCTCTTCAGCATATAAAAGGCATGCTCAATTGGGTTCAGATCGGATGATTGACTTGGCTGCTTAAGAATTTACAATTTTTTAGCTTTGAAAAACTTCTGTTGCTTTAGCAGTATGTTTGGGATCAGTCTTGCTGGCCAATGAGCTTTGAGGCATTAGTTTGAACTTGAGCAGATAGGATGTGTCTATACACTTCAGAATTCATTATGTTACTACCATCAGCAGTTGTATCCTCAATGAAGATAAGTAAGCCAGTACCTTCAGCAGCCATACATGCCCAGGCCATTACACCCCCACCACCCTGTTTCACAGATGAGGTGGTATGCTTTGGATCTTGGGCAGTTCCCTCTCGTCTCCATACTTTGCTCTTGCCATCACTCTGATATGTTAATCTTCATCTCATCTGTCCACAAGACCTTTTTTCCAGAACTGTGGTTGCTCTTTTAAATACTTCTTGGCAAACTAATCTGGCCATCCTATTTTTGTGGCTAACCAGTGGTTTGCATCTTGCAGTGTAGCCTCTGTATTTCTGTTCATGAAGCCTTCTGCGGACAGTGGTCATTGACAAACCCACACCTGACTCCTGAATAGTGTTTCTGATCTGTCGGACAGGTGTTTGGGGATTTTTCTTAATTATTATAGAATTCGTCTGTCATCAGCTGTGGAGGTCTTCCTTGGCCTGCCAGTCCCTTTGCGATTAGTAAGCTCACCAGTGCTCTTTCTTCTTGATGATGTTCCAAACAGTTGATTTGGGTAAGCCGAAGGTTTGGCTGATGTCTCTAACAGTTTTATTCTTGTTTCTCAGTCTCATAATGGCTTCTTTGACTTTCATTGGCACAACTTTGGTCCTCGTGTTGATAAACAGCAATAAAAGTTTCCAAAGGTGATGGAAAGACTGGAGGAAAGACTAGGTGCTGAGAGCTCTCTTATACCTGCATTAAGGAGACAATTAAACACACCTGAGCAATTACAAACACCTGAGAAGCCATGTGTCTCAAACATTATGGTGCTCTGAAATGGGGGGACTATGCATAAACACAGCTGTAATTTCTACATGGTGAAACCAAAATGTATAAAAATGGCCTTTAATAAAATCTGACAACGTGCACTTTAACCGCATGTGATTTTTTTTCTATTACAAATCTCAAATTGTGGAGTACAGAGGCAAATAAATAAATGATGGGTCTTTGTCCCAAACATTATGGAGGGCACTGTAGTTGACTTTATCAGTAATTAATCACTAAAAGAAATGGACTTAACATTAGAGAGTAAACTAAAGAGGAAAGGAGAGGAATAAACCTCACAGACAACGGCACTGGTAGTTTATCGTGCAATACTTTATTAACATTTATAGATACCCCAATTCTTTAAATGGTCAATGTCAAAAGATAAATGTTTTTCTGCAATTGACGTTTCCTTTTCTCCAGAAAGCAAAATGACAACTGGATAATCAAACATTTTTGCATCAAAACTTAGTTACTAATTTACAAAAAATTAGTACAACAGATTACATAAATAAACTAAATCACTTTAAACAAGCCTTGTACAGTGGACCAAAGTGCATGCACTTTGGCAAGACTCCTGCAGCTGCAGAACTCTCCCTTGAATTCTTAAATCACTCATCTCCTAATTTGCTTTCAATCCTTACTATACAGCTCACCTTATGCAGGGCTGACCACAATCTGTGGGATTCCTATGTGATATTCCTTTCTGATAATATTGGCTCTGTAGCATTTAACTAAGTAATGAAATTACACATTACAATATTGGCATTTAAAATTTATACAAGATGCCATTCATATCTGGTTACTTTTGTACAAACCAATTTTTCCATATACATTTGGGTAAGCAAGAGACCAAATAGTGTCATTACTTCCCACAATCCTGCCTATATATATTCAAAAACAAAAACTGGCATTCTGCCTCAAAAAACTATTCCATTCAGTTACATCAGTTATATTACAAATGTATTTCAATTTCATTGTTGAATGAACAAAATTGGAGTTTCCTTTATATAGATACTCAGCATCCTTGCATTTTACAACTTAAAGATGCAACATGTCAATTGGCAGAATACCAGAGCTTATTTTTCACGTAGACCAGGTCTGCACTTAACCAGCACAGGAGGACCCCAATATTCCAATAAGCATTTCAAAAATTAGTCTTTCTCACATCCTGGCGATGGTGCCGAACATTACAGTAAAACCAAACAACATCCAAGTAGTGAGCTGGACAAAGGTCTTTTATTAGGCACAGATTACGTGGCGCAATGTTGGAGGTTTGCAAAAATGTGGTGAGAGGCTAACATGTCCATACACAGCCTCACTGTTCCATTCAATTATAGAGAAAGAAAAAAGCAGCCAACTTCCCAAAGACAAACGACTTATTCCACAGCATGGATCATTGCCCACATTAAAATGTCTTTCTTAAAACTGAAGGTGCAAGGTGGAGAGGCAAGAACCTCAAAGAGATGTACAGAGTAACTCCAAAAAAAAGATGAAATCAGGTTTTTTTTTAATGTTGACTGAGAAATGAAAGATAGTAAACAAATTCACAGTACAGAAAACTGTTGAATACTTCCAATTAGTCCCATAGATGTATATGTTGTAAAATAAGGCAATTCGTTCATTAAAGATGTACAGTAAATTAGAATTTTTATATAGCAGTGAATTTGCATTGCTATTTTAATTGGCCAATTTCTCCATCCTATACATAGATCCTGCAACAATGAATACTCTGAATTGCTAAAATACACCACTGTAAGTGTGCACATAAACCAAAACTATACATCAGAAAAGGGAACAATTTTGATTAAAAAATCCAAAGAAAAGAAGGGGAAAGAAATGGAATTCAGTACAACTAACCCAAATGAAATGCTAACTGCATGACAAAAATCATAGGGCAAGGAAAATGAAAGCAAAAGCATTAGTTTAAATAAGTTACTTACCATGCTAAGAACAAATCCTAAATACGGGTTAAATTAATTAAGAAACCAGATGCCAGAATTGTTCCCTAAATACATTTATAAGCATGGTAAAATTGTTTCAATTCATAAACAATGCAACAGTGCACACTTGCAATAGAATCAATACAAAATGTTCAAACCCATGTTAAAGATTTGCAAAAAAAACTTTTTAAACATAAGTCAGGAAGCAGTCACACAGAAATATTAGGTATGGCTATTTTGAAATTCCCTCTGCATTCTGAAGTATAATTTTATATGGTTCACTGTTTAGTACAGCTAGCTAATTCTACTTTACACCAATACTGGGACACAAACTGATGGAGGCCATACACTAGCCAACATTATCTCCAGCAGTGCGACCTAAAACGGCCTGACGACATATGGGGCATGTGGAGTTTTCAGAGAGCCAGCGATCAATACAGTGAACATGATATTCGTGTGAGCAGGGAAGCTTGCGCAGCTTGTTTCCAGCAGTGTACTCACTAATGCACACGCTACAGGTTTTAATTGCATCACTTTCCCCAAAATTTCTTGTGGACAAGTTGTCAATTTGCTCTTTGGTCAGTCCCCTGGGCTGATCATCCTCATCTTCGTCATTTAGCAAGAAGAAATGGGCCAGCCTAAGTATGGGCAAAGTACCACTTTCTTCAAGGCCAAACAGGCCTCGAGTCTGCTGACCTTCTCTTCTCCTTGCACCAGTGGTGCTATCCGTCTCGCCGCTATTCCGCTGTGCCGCCGTCCGCTGCTCTCCTGTTCTGCCCGTGGAAGCCACGTTGGGTGATTCACTTGTGTTGTTTTGCGATTCAGAGACTTCTTGCACTGGATTTTGGCCCCTGTTGCTCGTTTCAGAATCACTGTCACTGTCCACAAAGGAACTCAATTCCCCACCCATCATTATTCGGCGAAGTATGGTTTGGAGAGCAACTGAGGCAGCCTCCCCAAGACCCGAATCAGAAATCCTGCGAAATGGAATCCGAATGGTACTAACGTAAGTTCTCACCCCTGCTCGCTCAGAGCGGGAAAATGTGCGCCTGAGCCCACCCCGCTCACTTTCATACACAACTGTGTTGTCTGTTGTTTGGGATCTCGAGCGGGTCCTGTTGGCTATACTATCTCTATCCGTATTTTCACCAGGTCTCACCCTTCTCACCTGCAAGTCTAGCATAATGGTTGGTGGTCGCCGGCCAGCTACAGACGAATCATTGACGGTCGCTTCTGCAGGATCAGCAGCTTCTTGGGAAGGCTCTCGAGGTTCACTCGACTCAGATGTAGAAAAGGGGTTGGTTACTTCCGCCCGCACTTCATCTCCAACCCGATTCTGCCTGGACACTATATGCTGTCTAGTTCTGGAACTTCCTTCTGTCCCACTTTCTGAACTGGATCTCTCAGATCGGAGAGAACTCTGGCGCCGTGATCGACTCATTCCTTCAACTGGATGCAAGGGCGACCGACTTCGATTGCTTCTTGTTCTAGATGACCGCCGACGTTCGGGGCTTCTGCTTCTACCACTCCTTGCACGACTTTGCGGTGGCTGGGTTTCAAGGTCCTGTCGGAAAAGTTCATAGCTGTTTTCATAAGACAGTTCCCCATTTGGTCTTCTGCTCTGTCTAGTAACACCAGATTCAGACCTTTCAGGTTCACTTTGGACACTTTCTTCTGTAATGGTTATTGGTGGAGCTGTTACTGCTTGCGCAGGTTGTGCTGTTGCAGGTGGGGAGGGGTTTATGCTTCTTGATGGTACAGGCGTCACTGCCTCTTCTGTTGGTGGCAACGTTGTTGCTGCATTCGAAGTGTCCATTTGTTCACTTTCCATTTCGGCACTTTGATCAATTCTACCACGACTTACGTTAATTTCCAAGCTGAATCGAAAATCTCCACTTGTTGGGTTTGTACGACTGACAGCTCTCCATGAGCGATTCCCACTTTGCCCGCTTCTCGTTGTGTTTCCCGTCTGTCTGAAAGCATTCAACCACTCCAGAAGAGAATCACCACTTGATCCTTCGTCCAAACCTTCGCCACCTGCAGGGACAAAGCAAAGAAATCATGAACAACCAAAAAATATAGCAAATCAATTATGCAGGCTCCAGATTTTCCCAGTGATACGAATCCTCCAAACTGTTGAAGTAAAATCTAGTTTGATTATTTAAGAATGGCACAGCACTGCATTTAGATCACAAACATTCACTTTCTGGGTGTTAGGTATGCAAAATCACACATGACCATGGGGCTTTACATAGAACAATGCAGCACAGGAACAGGCCCCTCAGCCCACAAGAATAGTTGCCTATTATGCAAGACAAGTTCAGGCCTGATGGAAGGCTTGTACTTCTATCAGCTCTCCCCTCAACCTCTGGCATTGCAGAGAAAACAATCCAAGTTTGTCCAACTTCACTTTATAACTAATAACTCCTAATTCAGGCAACATTCTGGTAAACCTCCTCTACATCCTCTCCTAAGCTTCCACAATCTTACTGTAATGGGGTGACCAGAACTGCATGCAATACTTCAAATGCAGCCTAACAAAAGTTTATAGAGATGCACATTACTGTTGTTTAGGGTCTTGCCATCAACTATATACTTTCCACTTATATTCAACCTCCCAAAATGCAACATCTCTCACATGCTCAAATTAATCTCAATTTGCCATATTTCCACCCATTTTTGCAGTTGATGTATATCCCGCAGTATACTTTGACAGCCTGGCTCACTGTCCACTAATCCGGCAATCTTGGTGTGGTCTGCAAACTTGCTAGGTAGTCTGCCGTGGGGAGCTCCCCCTCCCCTCCCCCCCACTCACCATCAACAACACCACAGTCACATCTGTGGAATCATTTAAGTTCCTTGGAGCCATCATCTCCGGGGACCTTAAATGGGGAGGGGGCACCATCGACCACAGTCAAAAAGGCCCAACAGAGGATGTACTTCCTGTGGCAGCTGAGAAAACACAACCTGCCACAGGCAATCATGGTCCAGTTTTATACTGCTGTGGCGACTTCATGCCCACGTGGTTTTTCTTACAGCTTGTTACCGCAAGGGGGAGCCAACAGTCGGAGGCGAGGTTGAGAGACAAGAGCGGGATGACAACCCCTAGGTCAGACAAACTAATTGGCCTTATCCGCAGACGAGGAGTTCTGAGGAGATTTTATGTTAAAGGGGTGCTTTGGAATAAACGAGGCACAAGGTGTTTGGCAAAGCTTGGCGTTGCTTGTCCTTTACTTTCGGTCGTGAGATTTAGTGGATTCTACACTGCCATGATAGAGTCTGTCCTCACCTTCTCCATCATGGTCTGGTTTGGCTCAGCCACCAAGCACAACATCCGAAGGCTGCAGCGCAGCGTTCGATCAGCCGAGAAGGTTGTTGGCTGCAACCTTCCTCCCCCCCCACCCCCCATCGACAAACTGTACACTGCAAGGGCCAGGAAGCAAGTGGGTAAGATCATCTCTGACCACTCTCACCCTGGCTACACACTCTTTGAAGCACTTCCTTCTGGAAGGCGACTCCGGATTGTCAAAGCCGCCACAGCCAGACATAAAAGCAGCTTTTTTCCACGAGCAGTACCTCTACTCAACAGCCAAACGTCTGCAACCTCCTTTTGCTCTGGTATTTTATTTCATTCTTCACATGTTTAAATAATAATGTTTTATTTTTAATTGTCTACTGTATATCGTGTTGTTACTTGCGAGCAAAGCACCAAGGCAAATTCCTTGTATGTGTACATTCTTGGCTAATAAAATGTATTAAATTCAATCAAAGTCAATTCAATCTACATTCATGTCCAAGTCATCACAAACAAGAGGTCCCAGCACAGATCCCTACAGAACTCCACTAGTCAAAGATCACAAACCAGAATAATACCCATGCATCACAAGCCTCTGTCTTCCATGAGTAAGCCAGTTCTAAACCCATGCAACCAGTTCACCGTGAACCCCTGCATCTTATTCTTCTGGATCAGCCTACTACGGCAGTCTCCCTACCACCTCTATTGCAGTAAGACCAAGGAAGAATTACAGACAAAAAAAGTCACTACCTACACCTGCCATCCCCCTCGTCTAAACCCCTTGAGCCAAATCCTCGGCATTTACCGTCAAACACAGCATTTAACCTCAACATAGTCTCCCCCAAACAGCCACGCCCAACAGGCTGCTCTACTGTACGATTTCTTACTGGCTGCTGTGCCTATCAATGTGATCATAATATCATGATTATGTTATAGGAGCAGAATTAGGCCATTCTGCCCATCATGTCTACTCTGCCATTCAATCATGGCAAAGAATTCCACAGATTCACCACCACTCTGACTATACAAATTCCTCCTCATCTTCTTCCTAAAAGAGCATCCTTTAATTCTAAGGCTATGACCTCTAGTCCTCGACTCTCCCACTAGTGGAAACAACCTCTCCACATCCACTCCATCCAAGCCTTTCACTATTCTGTACGTTTCAATGAGGTCCCCCCTCATTCTTCGAAACTCTAGCGAGTACAGGCCCTGTGCCGTCAAACGTTCATCGTAGGTTAACCTGCTCATTCCTGGGATCATTCTTGTAAACCTCCTCTGGACCCTCTCCAGAGTTAGCACATCCTTCCTCAGATATGGTGCCCAAAATTACCCACAATATTCCAAATGCAGCCTGACCAGTGCCTGATAAGAGCCTCAACATTACATCCCCCTGTTTTTGTATACAACCCTCTTGAAATAAATGCTGGCATTGCTTTTGCTTTCTTTACTACCGATTCGACTTGCAGATTAACTTTTTGGGAATCCTGCACCAGCACTCCCAAGTCCCTTTGCGCCTCTGATTTCTGGATTCTCTCCCCATTTCGAAAATAATCTACACCTTTATTCCTGCTCCCAAACTGCATGACACCACACATTGCTATGCTATATTCCATCTGCCACTTCTCTGCACACTCTCACAACCTATCCAAGTCCTACTGCAGAGCCCCTGCTTTCTCTACACTGGCTGCCTCTCCACCTATTTTCATATCATGTACAAACTTGGCCACAAAACCTTCAAACCCCTCATCCAAATCATTAAAAGAACAACATGAAGAGTAGCGGCCCCAGCACCGACCCCTGCGGAACTCCGCTAGTCACTGGCATCCAACCAGAAAAAGCCCCCTTTATTGCCACACTTTCCCTATTGCCATCCAGCCAACCTGATAGCCATGCTAGTATCTGCCCTTTGATACCATGGGCTCTCATCTTCCTTATCAGCCTTCCGTGTGGCACCTTATCAACGGCTTTCTGAAAATCTAGTTAAACAACATCTACTGACTTTCCTTTGTCTGTCTTCAAAGAATTCCAGCAAATTTGTCAGCAAGATGTCCCCTTCACAAAGTCATGCTGACTTTAGTCTATTTTATCATGAACTTCTAAGCACTCCGTCACCTCATCCTTTACAATTATAATGGACTCTAAATTCTTTCCACCCATGAAAGTCAGGCTAACCGGTCTATAGTTCCCACTATTCTGCTTTGCTCCGTTCTTGTGCAGCAGGGTAATATTGCCAATTTTCAAATCATCTGGAACCACTCCTGACTCTAGTGATTCTTGAAATATCATTATCAATGCCTCCACAATATCTAAATCCACCTTCAGAACCTTAGGGTGCAGTCCATCTGGTCCAGGTGACTTATCCACCTTCAGCCCTTTCAGCTTCCCAAGCATCTCCCCCCTAGTAATAGCCACCTTCTCCCTCGTGAGCTAATCAAATGGCTCCTTTGTTAAAAATCCACACTGCTGCTCCACCTCGAGGCTATGAGGTATCTTGGCATCAGTTTTGAATGCTCAACACCTGGCCCCATTAAAGCAAGACATTTCTCCAAAGCTGGTGTTCATGCTTCAAATTATGCCACCTCTTAACCTCACACATCAACGCACATATTAGGCAGGAGAAAGGAGCCGCTCTACCCACTATTTAAAATGATCATTCACTTGAAGGTTAATTGCTAAGCTATTATTAGGATTCTCCACATGAATGGTGTTTTCTATTGTTGTTTGATGTTGCAAATGGTCTTTAGGGAGCGAAGAGACAGATGAACAAATTCTAGGTTATTGCACAATCAATTGCTCCCAGCCATACGTGAGGCATATATGAGTGAATTAGAAACAAGGAACTACAGATGCTTAGTCATAGAGTCTTGCCGCGTAGAAACAGGCCCCTCGGCCCAACTTGCCCACACCGGCCAGCATGTCCCATCTACACTTGTCTCACCTGCCTGCTTTCTGCCCATTTCCCTCTAAACCTGTCTAAACCATGGTACCAACTACCTCCTCCAATAGCTTGTTCCACACACCCACCACACTTTGTGTGAAAGTTACACATTAGGTTACCTCCCCCCCCCCCCAAAAAAAATATAGCACATCAATTATGCAGGCTCCAGATTTTTCCAGTGATACGAATCCTCCAAACTGTTGAAGTAAAATCTAGTTTGATTATTTAAGAATGGCACAGCACTGCATTTAGATCACAAACATTCACTTTCTGGGTGTTAGGTATGCAAAATCACACATGACCATGGGGCTTTACATAGAACAATGCAGCACAGGAACAGGCCCCTCAGCCCACAAGAATAGTTGCCTATTATGCAAGACAAGTTCAGGCCTGATGGAAGGCTTGTACTTCTATCAGCTCTCCCCTCAACCTCTGGCATTGCAGAGACAACAATCCAAGTTTGTCCAACTTCACTTTATAACTAATAACTCCTAATTCAGGCAACATTCTGGTAAACCTCCTCTACATCCTCTCCTAAGCTTCCACATTCTTACTGTAATGGGGCGACCAGAACTGCATGCAATACTTCAAATGCAGCCTAACAAAAGTTTATAGAGATGCACATTACTGTTGTTTAGGGTCTTGCCATCAACTGTATACTTTCCACTTATATTCAACCTCCCAAAATGCAACATCTCTCACATGCTCAAATTAATCTCAATTTGCCATATTTCCACCCATTTTTGCAGTTGATGTATATCCCGCAGTATACTTTGACAGCCTGGCTCACTGTCCACTAATCCGGCAATCTTGGTGTGGTCTGCAAACTTGCTAGGTAGTCTGCCGTGGGGAGCTCGTAAACCTATGTCCTCTGGGTCTCGATTATCCTACTGTGGGCAAGAGACTCTGTGCCTCTACCCAATCTATTCCTCTCATGATTTTATATACCTCTATAAGATCACCTCATCCTCCTGTGCTCCAAGGAAGAGTCCTAGCCTGCTCAACCTTTCTCTGTAGCTCAGGCCCTCAAGTCCTGGCAACATCCTCGTAAATTATCTCTGCATCCTTTCCTGCTTGACAACGTATTTCCTATAACATGGTGCCCAAAACTGAACACAATGCACTAGCGTCTTGTACAACTGCAACACAACCTCCTTGCTGATACACTAAAGGAGAATATAGATAAGAGATGCTGCCTGACCTGCTGAGTTACTCAGGCACTTCATGTCCTTTTATGAGTTCATTAACAAGCCTTTCCCCTTGGAATATAGCTAAAGACAGAGCAATAGACCAGAAAGCTTCCGGATGATCGAGTAACTTGAAAGGAAATGCTATCCACAAAAGGTTATAACTGTCCAGAATAATCAGGGAGCAATTTTCCTACCTTAACCCCAATAATTTCCTTAGAAGCATTTACTTCCATATGCTCAGGGTAGCGCAGCAGTAGAATTGCTGCCTCAATGGCAGGCCTGGCTCACGCACCACATAACCCGAAATGCGCTACACGGTGGCAGAGGGCTCCAGAGATGCACTGGGGAGGCGGACAACCCAGTGGGCAAGTCTCAGAACCTTGGAGGGATCCGCGCAGCCAAGAGCAACCCAGCAGTGGGCCGCCGAGAATGAAGGGAGGCCCGGCATCCACCTGCGAGAAGATAAGACTGTTTGATGAACTTTTTGTAACATTGTCGGCGCCTTAAAGGTGGCGACTCATTGTGTTCTGCCTAGGTGAGGTCTGCTGTATGATTTTACTGGATTGTATGCAAAAACAAAGAATTTCACTGTACCTAGGTTCATGTGACTATAAAGTATCCTTGAATTGAACTGAATCACCACATGGGAAATGTGGCAAGGTCTGAATAAGATAACTGGCTGCAAAGCAAGGTCAGGCAACATCAGTGGTGATAGTATAGCCTGTGAACCGATTGTTTCTATGCTCGCTTCGAGCAGAAGGTGACACTTGGCCGTTCAGACTCGTCTGCCTGCCCCCAGGGTGACTGGACCAGAGGTTAGATTGGCCTTCCTGAGGGTAAACCCATGAAAATAAAACTGGCCCAGACGGCGTTCCTGGCCGTGTCCTTAGTAGCAGCGTGGACCTGTTAGCGGGACGATTTGCGGACATCTTCAATCAATCGCTGCTCCGTTATGAGGTGCCCATCCAATTCAAGAAGACCATCATCATCCTGATGCCGAAGAAAATCACGACCTCATCCCTAAGCAACTACCGCCCAGTGGCCTCGACATCTACCATCATGAAATGTTTTGAGTCTAGTTATGGAACGCATTAAATCAAGTCTACCCAGCGGCCTTAACCCACTGCAATTCGCCTACCGCCACAACAGGTCCATGGACGATGCCATCGCCCTAGCCCGACACTCATCCCTGGAACACCTGGACAAGGGAGACCCCAACATCAGACTCCTATTCATAGACGTATCACCATCCAAGCTTATTACCAAACTCGTGGCAGCAGACTGTTGTGTACTTTTGTGTACCTAGGCCTACCAAACAATAAGATATGCAACCCCACTTTTTAAGAAAGATGGGAGAGAAAACGGGAAATTATAGACTAGTTAGCCCTACATGGGTAGTGGGGAAGACGCTGGAGTCGATTGTTAAAGATGTTATAGCACCGCATTTGGAAAGCAGTGACAGGATCGGTCAAAGACAGCACGGATATATGGAGGGGAAATCATGCTTGACTAATCTTCTGCATTTTTGTGAGGATGTAACAAGTAGAATGGATAAGGGACAGCCAGTGGATGTAGTGTTTCTGGACTTTCAAAAAGTCATTGGCAAGGTCCCACATAAGAGATTAGTGTGCAAAGTTAGAGCACATGCTGTTGGGGGTAGGGTATTGACATGGATAGAGAACTGGTTGGCAGACAGGAGGCAAAGAGTAGGGATTAACGGGTCCTTTTCAGAATGGTAGGCAGTGACTGGTGGGATGCCGCAAGGCTTGGTGCTGGGACCCGTTATTTACAATATATATTAATGATTTAGATGAAGGAATTAAATGTGACATCTCCAGGTATACGGATGACACAAAGCTGGGTGGCAGTGTGAGCTGCGATGAGGATGCTATGACGCTGCAGGGTGACTTGGATAGGTTGTGTGAGTGGGCAGATGCATGGCAGATGCAGTATAATGTGGATAAATGTGAGGTTATACACTTTGGTGGCAATAACAGGAAGGCAGGTTATTATCTGAATGGTGTCAGATTAGGAAAAGGGGAGGTGCAACGAGATCTGGGTGTATTTGTACATCAGTCACTGAAAGTAAGCATGCAGGTACAGCAGGCAGTGAAGAAATGTTAATGACATGTTGGCCTTCATTGCAAGAGGATTTGAGTTTAGGAGCAAGGAAGTCCTACTGCAGTTGAACAGGGCCCTGGTGAGGCCCCACCTGGAGTATTGCATGCAATTTTGGTTTCCTAATTTGGGGAAGGACATTACTGCAATTGAGCGAGTGTAGTGTAGGTTCACCAGGTTAATTCCCAGGATGGCGGGACTGACATATGATGAAAGAATGGGTCAACTGGGCTTGTATTCACTGGAATTTAGAAGGATGAGAGGGTTTCTTATAGAAACATATAAAATTCTTAAATGATTGGACAGGCTAGATGCAGGAAAAACGTTCCTGATGTTGGGTGAATTCAGAACCAGTGGTTACAGTTTAAGAATAAGGGGTAGGCCATTTAGGACTGAGATGGGTTAAATTTCTTCACTCAAGAGTTGTGAATCTGTGGAATTCTCTGCCACAGAAGGCAGTGGAGGCCAATTCCCTGGACGATTTCAAGAGAGTTATATTTAGCTCTTCGGGCTAAAGGAATCAAGGGATATGGGAAACAGCAGGAATGGGGTACTGATTTTAGATGATCAGCCATGATCATACTGAATGGCCTACTCCTGCACCTATCTGTTCCTATGTATATTCATAAAGATTAATTCATTCAAAGGGATGTGCGGAGAACCAGTTCTCCGTGCTTGGTCACAGGTTTGGAGGGGGTGATGGTGTTGAACTCCGACATATGTATTTTTATTGTCCAAGTGGTCCACTGCAGAGTGAAGGTCCAGTGCAGAATGGAGCCGGAGAGATCGCACCCCGTTGATCTATTGTGGAGGTAGGCAAATTTTAGTGCTGAGGTAGGAGTTGATATATGTCATAACCAACCTCTGTGCCACCGGTGAATAGACATTGAGGCATGTCACCCATATCCTTCTTGGACACCAGTATTATTGATGCCCTCTTATAGCAGGAAGGAACCTCAGACTCCAGTAGAAGTTGATGTTGACATAATTTCCAGCCAGCTGGTCCTGTAGGATTTAAAAACGTGACCAGGTACAGCATCAGGTCCGACACTTTTCAAAGGTTCACCCCCGATGTAACTTTTGACTCTGTAATGGAGATTGTAATACCATTATGGGGTATGCGGGTCCAAGAAGGCACATCAATGTTCTCCCCATTGAAGCGTGCGCTGAAAGAATTGAGCTTGACTCGAGTGATGCCTCGTTCTAATTTGAGCTGCCACTTAAGATAGACACAAAATGCTGGAGTAGCTCAGTGGGACAGGCAGCATCTCTGGAGAGAAGGAATGAGTGATGTTTCGGGTTGAGACCCTTCTTTAGACCTTGTTGGAAGTGATGGCATGTAGGCCCCGCCACAGATGGCAAAATCCGTCCCATCCTCCAGTTTAGAGCAAAACTTCCCTTTAGCCTTTTGATGGCCTTCTCGAGGTAGTAACCGGGCTTATGTAAATCTATATTGCTAGACTTGAATGCCTGAGATCTAGTCATCAGAGGAGTTTAGAGATGCAGCGGGGAAACAGGCCCTTTGGCCCATTGAGTCCATGCCAGCATCGATCACCTGTACACTAGTTTTATGTTATCCCACTTTTGCATCCTACACATTAGGGACAATTTACAGAAACCAATCAACCTCCAAACCTGCACATCTTTGGAATGTAGGGAAAAAACCGAAGCACCCGGAGAAAACCCACAGTCACAGGGAGAAAGTAGAAACTCCGAACAAATAGCACCCAGAGTCAGGATTGAACCCGGGTCTCTGACAGCAGCTCTATCGCTGTGCCACTGTAACGCCCTGTGCAAAAAAGATTGCGGACCTCCTGATTCACCCAAGGCTTCTGGTTGGGAAATACTCGGATGGAATTTGTGGAAACACACTCCTGCACACATTTCCTTATGAAGTCGGGAACAACTGTGGTGTATTTGTTCAGGTCTGTTGCGGAGTCCTTGAAGATCACCCAGACTACCGACTCCAAGCATTGTTGGTCATTCCTCTGCCCTCATGACCTGCTCTGTGCAGTTCTCACCGCTGGGCCTGTGCTTTTTAGCAACTGCTCATACGCAGGAAGGAAGAGCACAGCCAGGTGGTTGCATTTCCCAAAGTGAAGATGAGAGATAAGATGAGAGATAAGCACCTGGCCCCTTCAAGTACTTCTTGCTCTACTCAGTCGTTCACAGCCTAGCCTTGTGGAACCTTGAGGAATAAACATAAAGCTTTGGAACTCATTGGGTCAGGCAGTATCTCTGAAAGGAAGCGGTCAGGCAATATTTTGTATAGGGACCATTCCCAACCGAAACATCTTTAGTCCATTTCCTTCCACAGATGCTGTCTGACTCACTGAATTCCTCCAACTGTTTTTCTTCAGAAAAAAAGGAACAGCTTCAATGTGTGTTGAGAAATCTGTTTCAGCGATTCAGCGATAAAGAATAAAAGTAGAAAAGAAGCTTGGTAAATATTTGAGCGCCTGGTGGACTTTAAACACAGCTACGAATTGAGCTGCTGAGACTATTGGTGAGCAAGTATTGGGGGTAAGAGTGGAAAATGGGCTACGTCGGGACCTACTTGTGCAGTTGTTTAAATTGTATCCAATCACTTTAATAAACTTCCAGCACTGTATCCTAGTCTTTGTCCACTGCACCTATTGCATCTATTATGAGAATCTCTAACTATTACCGTTTAAGCCTGCATCCTAACATCCAGTGGGTAAAGAACTTATTTTCCATCTCTTACAACAAGGTTAAAACCTTTGAACCATTTTCAAAGATGCCAGATTGAATCACTACCACCAGCACTTACTCCAACTCTGGCTCACCTCTCTTTTACTGAAGCGGTTCATTCATGGTATAGAAGTCCTCCTGCCATATCAGAATCAGAATCTGATTTTATTCGCCAAGTATGTTTTGCAACATATGAGGAATTTCACTGGCCAGGTCAGTCATACAATTAAAAGCAACAAACTCAAAAGCACATTTTAACATGAGCATCCACCACAGTGACTCCTACACATTCCTCACTGTGACGGAAGGCGAAATAAAGTTCAAGGCCTTCCTTTTGCTCTTCCTCGGTCGGGGGCCTCGAGCCCTTCGTTGACAGGACAGTCTTGACTCCCGTAGCCGGTGGCGTTCGGGCCCTCCGCGTCGAGGCAATCAGCTCCTGCATAGGGGAGTTGTCAGCTCCCCCTTGCCGGGCGATCAAACCTCGCGTAGGGGCTGGTCGAACCTTCCGCGGCGTTGAAGCTCCCGACTACCCTCTCTCGAGACTGCGAGCCCTTGATGGTAAGTCCGCAGGCCGCGATGGGAGTGATCCCAGGCAAGGGATGCGCTCCGATGTTAAGTCCGCGCCTCGCAGTGGGGCTCTTGACAGTCAGAGGAGGCTTCCAACTCCATCGATGGTAGGCCGCAGAGCCCGGAGAATATGATCCGAAAATCAATCACATCTCCGGGAAGGTAAGAACTTGAAAAAAAGTTTCCCCCGATCCACCCCACCACATAAAAAACCCGAAGTATATTAAAACAAACTCTTAACAGACACTAAAAATAACAAAAAGATGAAAAAACGAACAGACTGCCGGCAGCGCTGGCCATCTCCCTGGCGCCCCTGGTGGTCTTAAGCAAAGTACAATGCAGGTACCTCCCCCTATCCCCCTCGTTCCCCTTCCCTGTACCCTACCTGGACTCCCACACATTTCTCCGCTTCCACCTATATTCATTCCTCGGGCTTCACAATTCATGCCTCTTCTCTCCTTACCTCACACCATTTGTCTTTTCATTTCTGGTCTTTGTCCAACCATCTGCTTATCAAAAATCCCACTCACCTGCATTGACCCGAAATGTCACCCATCCTTTTTCTCCAGAGATGCTGCCTGACCCGCTAATCACTATTCCAGCAGCCCCCCTCCTCCACAATCACTGAAGTCCCAACCCAAAACCTCACCTGCTCAGTTACTCCAACACTTTACGTCATTTTTGTAAACAAACATCTGCAGTTCTTTGTGACAACAATGCAGTTATCATTGACTAGACACGGAACAGGCAACAAGTGGTGATACATTGCCTGCGATCAAATCAATTAGCATATGATAATTTTGTATCAGGATTTCTGTATGTATTTCTATGGCTATCAAACATCGCTCCATTAATGAATTTAATATGGTCAGGAAGAACGTTTTGATTCATGCAAAGCGTCTGTAAGGACTATGTATCCTTTTGTTACATTGGTCTTCCCAATAATCTTCAGAACTTCTCTCACCATCATTAGCATCATGCACCACAGACACCCAATGTACTAGCACATTGTAAAATATCATCCCAATCTCCCCTCCCTCTTTGTGGCAAATTCATTTTAACCTTCAGGCTATAATCTCCACTCCAGATTGAAAATTGCCCCTTCCTCCGTCATTGATTTACCACATGACGGCAATTGCATTTGCAGCCATTTCTACGCTAAGATCCAAGTTATCAATGACATTTCCAGTGAAGCATACAAAGGGAAGGGTTCATATTAAACATCCAGAGACAAAGACCCTGTTATATTACGCTGTTTAATAATATCACCTACTGCACAAATCAATGCTGTTAGCAGGTAACTGAATCATCCTACCACAACCAGACAGCAGTGCTGAACTACTATCTACCTCTTTGGGCTTCTTCTTATCGAGTCCACACACAAGATTAGAAGTTGTTCAGCCAGAGCTGAACACACTTCTCGGCATATGCATACAATGGTGTCTGTCTTGTCGCTTCTTGTGCGTGGTGGTGGAAAGAATGGTGGAAACAGGGCCGCGACGTAAACACTCTTTCCTTGACCCCTACCTCTTTGGTGACCATTAGACTATCCTTGATAAGACTTTGTTTACTTTACCTTGTACCAAACGTTATTCCCTTATCATGTATCTATACACTGCTTGATTGTAATCATGTATTGCAGAGCTGCCAAGTTTTGTCAGAGCATTTCAGTATTCTAGTACCTGAAATCAGTATTTTGCTGAGGAAATCAGTATTTTTACGCAGTGCCATTTTGCTGAAAAAAATGTTTTTTTTTATGTGCGGTCATACCCATGTAAGAGTACAAGAATGCACAACTTTGCTACCAATTGACATGTCTTCTACGCACCTTACTTGACAGTGCATTCATTGCCATCTCTTTGTAAACTGCTGCTTGAACGGCTGCTTCTTGCTTTTAGCACCAGATGATGATGTAGAAGCCATTTTGGAAGCCTCCCTCTCTCTCTCTCTCTCCCTCCTTCCTCTCTCTCCCTCTCCCTCCATCCCTCCTGCTCGCCCTCCCTCCCTCTCTCATCCTCTCTTTTTTTTCCCTCCCTCCCTCTCTTATTCCCTCCCTCCCTCTCTCCTTCTCCCTCTCGCCTTCCTCTCCACCTCTCCCTCTCTCCACCTCTCCCCCTCTCCCCATCCACCGTTCTGTAAAATCAAGGCCAATCCCAATGTAACTGCAATCCCACTGGTAACCTTTCACCACTAGGCTTATCCAGAATTCTACCATTGTCTGAAAAATTATCAAAGGCTCAAAGACTCATTGTTATATGAGAATCTTCATGAACAGTCTGTGACCCATAGCGCTGTGGCCATAGAGCTATGTGTAAAGCCCATAGCGCTATGTTTTAAGCCCATAGCGCTCCAGCCGGTAGCACTTTATTTAAAACCCACAGCACTATAGCCGACAGCTCTTCGTTTAAATGAGAGCTTTAAACTGACAGCGCTCTGTTTAAACCTGGAGCAGGATAGGCAGCGACTCTGGAGAGAAGGAATGGGTGACGTTTCTGGTCGAGACCCTTCTTCAGACTGAACTGAACTCCGTATTTAACAACACAAAACCGTACATCCGTATTCTAATCGCATTTCCATGCAAAATATATGGAAAATCCGTACTACTTGGCAGCTGTGTGTGATTGGGAGCACCACTGGTCAGTCTCTCAGCCGGAATTATACTTTTCCACCACGACTCTGTCTTCTATGGGCAAGCCAGTTCTGAATCCAAACTACCAATTCACCAAGGATCCCATACATCTTCCGGATCAGCCCACCATGAGGAACCTTGTTAAATGTCTTACTCAAGTCCTTGTAGACAACATCTACCACCCTACTCAATCAACCTCTGCCACCTCCTCAAATTGAGCAAGATTGAGAGTAAATCCTATCCAAATGAGAGTAAATCCTATACTCTCATTAGCTTCCCTACCAGACAACAATCTCCTGAGTTATCCCAATTTCCCTTCTTAAATAAAAAGATACTGGATAACTTTTGGGTGGTGGGCGGAGCGACAAACGTTGCACAGTCCGTCTGTCTTTTTTTAATTTTTGTCCGTTGAATGTATAGTTTGTTGTGGTTTTTATATTGTTTTTAGCTGTGTATATGTGGGGGGCGGGGGGGGGAACTTTAAAGCTCTTCCCAGTACCGGTGACCCAACCTTTTCCCGTGGAGCGGCCTCCAACCGGAACGACCTGGGGGCTCCAGTCGCGGAGTCTGCGGACTTACCATCGTGGGGCTTGCCGGCTTCGGAGCGCGGAGAGCTGTGGTGACGCGCGGCTGCGACCCAACTCCGGAGCTCGGAGGCTTCAACCGCAGGTCCGGTGGACGGTGACATCGGGAGCTCGCGGGTCCCTAGTGGGAGACCGCTTTTCGGAGCTCCCACAACGGCAACTTCTCTCGCATGAGTTGGGGGTTGAAAATGACCTGGAGCGGGGCTTTACATCGCCCAGCGTGGCTTTAACGGCCACGGGACTTGCCATCGCCCGCAAGGGGCTCCAACATTAAGACCCGGAGCGGGGCCTTACATCGCCCGGCGCGGCCTTAACGGCCGCCGGACTTGCCATCGCCTGTCGGGGGCTTTAACATCGGGAGAAGAATGGAACACAGGGGAGAGACAAGACTTTGCCTTCAATCACAGTGAGGAGGAGATTCACTGTGATGGATGTTTGTGTAAATTGTGTTGGTGTGTGTTTTGGTTCTTTTCTTGTTGTATGACTGCAGAAATCAAATTTCGTTTGAACTTCATTTGAGGTTCAAATGACAATAAATTATTGTATTGTATTGTAACTTGAATTACTTTTCATACAATGGGAGTCACCTCACAGCGAAGAGAACTTAATCTATTGAGTGCACTCCCGAGGGCTTTAGAGAAATGGATAATCCACAGTAGAGAAATACAAATAGTTTGGTGTCCACAAAATAATTTAAATCTATGGGATACGAAAATCAATATCAGCATTCGTTCCAAACCAAGATCTCCAAGATGAAGGCGCAGGCATTCTCCAAGATGAAGGCTGATTATACTCAACCAGCCATGGTGGGCAGGGCACATTATTAGCATTCTGCACGACAGACCCAAGACAAGCACTCTATTCCAAGATCCATCACAGTGAACAATTTTCAGCATGACAGAAACAGCTACAAAAATTGTTTCAAGGTTCCCTGAAAAAAATATAGCTGGCACCAGGCTATGCTTGCTCAAAATGAAGAAAGCCTTCAACACTGAGTCACTGTGATGGAGTACATGGAACAATGTGCATACAGTGGAAAGGACACCTACCACCCCATCAAGCATCTTCTGCTCACCTATGACCAAGTCTCTGGCTTCCACCACTTCAGAACTGGAATGGGACTTTAACTGAGAAACTGCAGAGGCATCAATTTATCTTTATGCCCTCCACAGTATTGTCATCACTTAATCGAAAGATTTCCATTCAAATTTTGAAATGCTTGTTTATGCTGTAGAAGGCCAAAGTGAACTCCAAATTGCAGAACTGTGGAAGGCTAAAGTAAACTCAAAATGAATAATCTAGGTAGCTCCACATTCCAATACCCAGGCATCTCTAGAGCCTGGAAGAGTTGTGTGGTGAAGGGCAGATAAGGAAATAAATTGAAACAAGAACATTGGAAACAAAGATTAAGTAAAGAGACAATTATTTGTATCATCATAATCAGCATGCAAATCTCAACCATAACCCAAATCTAATGAGAAACAACCGCAAACTGGCCACTGTGGAGACCAGACCGATTCTTGATGTTTTTTCCCTGCAGGCTGAACAATATTCAACTATATAGCTGGTTATCTGTTATTTTGATAGTCATTTACATTAGGTCTTTGTGGTACAAATATTGAGGTGCGTAGGAAGAATTCAAACTTTGAGCATGATAGAAACAACACCTCACTTTAGAACAGCAAGATAACAATGAACCGTGGAGCAATTTCTGGGTCTAAACAAATGAGAAGCAAATTTTAGTGAGACCCAAATGTTCTCACGTGAAATACTAAAAAGAATACTAAGCTCTTTGTAGTGGATTGAGTGTACAAAACAGTAGAACTAGCATAGATCCTGGAAATGTAAAATTCTGAACTGAGGTACAAAGTGGAAACATGGGACGGGGCAGCATATACATAGAGATAGGGTCAATATTTTGGAACTGTGATCTTGTCTCTAAACTGGGTAAGAATAAAGTGCTCAAATCAGGAAGTGGAGGGGAGAAATGCAGGAAATAAAAAAGATGCAAGGTGTTAAGATTGGTGGAGGCAGAACAGATCAACTGCATTATTAGCTGGGATGATTATTAGGTGAATAAAGAAAAGGGGCCAAAAGAGCAACAATAAAAAGTAGAATCAATAGCTTGACTGGCAGTCTAAAAAAATGGGAACAGACTGAAATGCTGCAAATTGTTTATCTGAACAATGAGGTACTATTCCCACGGCTTCTGTTCACCTTAATTTGAAAATAATAGCCCAAGAGGCATCAGATCAAGAATGGGTAGGGAATTGAACTGGGAGGCATCTGGAAACGAGGGGTGGGGGAGGGGGTTATACTTGCAACAAATAAATGCATTCACCAAAACTATCACCCAATCTGCATTTTATTCCCTATTGCAGAGGAGCTGGAGACCGCATTGCAAATGATGATACAATAGAAAGAAAGTAACTGCTGATTCGGCGGAATAGGGTAATTCTGTAAAGGCAGAGGGAGAGGGACGCCTGTGTTTGTATGAAAGAGGAATAGCTTATTGAAGTGCAATATTGATCAGGATCTGTGTAGGGACAACTGCGTGGAATGGTGAAAGGCAAAGGATTCTCCCCATTCAGTCTTCCGCTTTCAAGGATCATCCTTCACAAATTCTCACATATGGCCAACAAAGGTATCTCCTCTCCTCCCACTGATTGACCAACGGTATTGGTAATTATTCTGATCTTGTTATTTATAGCTAAGGCCTTCTTAGATTTTTTTTCACTGGAGAAACTCAGCGGGTGAGGCAGCATCTATGGAGCGAAGGAAAGTTTCGGGTCGAAACCCTTCTTCAGACTTGCTGATTCTTACATTGCCCAGTTTTAGAGGCATTAATCAAATTTGGATTATTACCTGGAAATGTTTCACAGTAATATCATAAATTCCAAATATTCTGGGAAAATCACACAATGGCCAGCAGCTACAAGACCAATCCCCAATAATTAGGCACGATGGCCAAATAAGGATATCTCCACCAGCATTATAACTACCATGCAACAACAAGAATAGTGGCTTGGTCAATCGTTACCTTTTGAGAAAGGGGCAGTCAGTGACAGAACAGTTAAACAAGGTTCATCAACTACAAAATGGCCACCAAAGTGTTTTTCGGCAGCTTTTCATCTGAACCATTTAAAAAAAAAAAAGGTAAATCTGAGTAGCACAAACCAGTCAGCTAGTTCAAAATAATGCTCTAAAGAACATTAATTGACTATGAACCCAACTCCTGGATTGCATTGATTACCTGCTGAATGATCATGCCAGTGGGACTCCAAGGGCCTCTGTTGAATCTGTCATCCAGTGCAGATAACCGTGGGCATCCTTGATGTGTTGTGAACACAGACAGGCACTTTGTAAAACCTTGGGTGCCAATGAGGCACCAAATGGCATGTCCTTATACCGATAGCTTTGTCGTTTGAAACTGAACCAGAATCTCCAATGCCATTCCTAAATAGCGAAATAAAGTTAGTCATCTATACATCCACAGCTGCTAGCCAGTCTCCTATTGCCTGAATAATCACTGAATAAGAACTGTACCTCTATTTTTTTCTATGGCCAAATAGCTTACAACTCAGAAGGCAAGTACCTGAAGCTGCTGTTTACCAACATCCCAAGCCTTCTAGATAAAACTCCCAAAGCAGTAGCCCCCCCCCCCCCCACACACACACACACATTTAACCCTCCAAAGTCCTTGAACACTTTACCTCCCAATTCCATGTCCTTTTCTCTAGGAATCCCATTTTCAAAATCTTTACAATCAATTTTCTGTCCTTGCCAAAGCAATCAAATGGCCCAAATCCGTCAAAAATGGAACCCTCTATGACTGGGATATATTCACACCCGTCCTCTTTGCGAGGGTTTAATGCGATTAATTGTAACATTGTGAATTAATTTGGGAGCTGCAGACATATTCAAGGACTTTGAAATAGAAAAGGAGGTTAGATACAAGCTTGTGATTAGCAGGATCAAAAGATCAGTAGATGTAGATTTTTTTCTGATTGGCAAGCCCTTTCTAGACCCGAAACAAAATAAAGTACATCCGAGGAATAAGAACCATATACGTGATTAGTTTGTGCTGGGTATGGGCATGGGCAGGTCTAATTGGAGTCAGGTCAAGGGAGCTAGATGTCGGTCTCAGAGGGGAAGGGCAAGGATGCAAAGAAGTCTTCTCAACATGTCCTTCCAACTATAAATGAGTTTCTTGCATCTCCAGGTCTTTCTGTTCCCTCTTTGAAATTGGAAATGTGGGTGAAGATAGTTATTGCCGATGCAGCATTGGATGGCCATATTTTGAGTTTGTCCATTTCAAAACACACCTGAATGGATGTAGTGGTTCAAAGTCACAAACATTAAAAATACAATTACAAAGATGTACTAGTCACAAAGAGGATCTGGATGGAACAATGAGAGGAGTCCACAGTTCAGATTTGACAAGATAACATTTACTTGCCGATAGAATGGCATGAAATGGCTTGGAATAACACAGAACTGATTCCGTTTGTTGCAAAATGTAGGGATTTGCGCAGCAATCATTTATTGTACATCTGGGCATTGTCCTGACTGAAAGGGATAGAAAGCGGAGAATCTGGCACATGCACAAAAATTGATGTATGTAATGAAACTGGACATTGGCAAAGGAGAACAGAAAATCTGTAGATGAAATGATAACAACCATGAACTGTACAGTTAAGTGCAAGATTAACCCATGTTCAGTGAAGTTGGGAGGACAAATTCCTCGTATGTTGCAAAACATACTTGGCTAATAAAGTATGATTATGATAATGACATGTCTAGACATTGGGCAAAAATAATGCATAAATGGAACGGGGCCAGTTGCAAGAGTTTGAGCTGCCAGTTATGAGTAGTAAGGAAATAGCCACATTAATCTGCAGCGGTCTCTTTAAGGCTGCTTAAGCTTAGTGTAGAGAATCTTTTTTCAGATGTGGATACAAAATAAGTTATTTTGATACATGAATTACATAAGAACTGCAAATCTCTTGACCATAAAATGCAAAAATAAGCAAAATATAACTGATTTGGTAGGACTTTGAGATGCAATTCATCCAGATAAGGCAAATATTGCTCGAACCTCCCATTGTCTGGATACCTTAAGAGTGGAATTCCTTGCTTTTACATCTTATTTGGACCATCTTCTGATACAAGCTGCATTTTTATTATAAACCATTTTTGGGAAAACTAGCTTTCATAATTCTGGCACCATTGATAATGGTGACTCAATGAGGATCTGCCTTCTTTTTTGGGGATCTCTCTACAACCAACCAGAGGCTAAATCATACAACATAGTTTTTCATCATAGTTTAATTGAAAAAATATGCATAACATCAATCTAACATTTAATTGAGAAGTTTTCAGGCAGTAAACATCTCAAGTAAGCCAATGTACTCTATTGCTCAAATACCTGATTTTTCAGTCTCTGTTAAATGCTAGAGCAAACATGTTGTACAGGATGTATTCCTCTGCAATTCCTCTGCAATCAGGCCATTATACTTACAAATGACTTCAACATTTTCTCCACTAATGCCAATTTTGCGAATCATCTCTCTTATTTGCATTTAAAATCATTTCACTACTTATGGGAATACGAATGATAGATGACTGCTTTCAAATAGATTTGTAAACTGGTTAATATCTTCAATTATCTAGTAATTCAAGTGCTTTTTATTCACTGATGCTTTAAATTGTTCATTTCATGGGTTTCACCCAAGTGCCACCAGGAGCCACATTCTTCGGACAAATCCTGGAAAGGTAAACTTGGACGGACTGAGTTTGGAAACACAAAATCACTTTGGTGGTACAATCACCAAGAAAGATTTATAGAGATTTATAGAGATTCAATTTGCAAGAGGTAGAATACAGCCTTATTAACGGAGTGAACCAAATGGGCTCAATTGGCTAAGGTGCTATTTTAATGTATTCAGTGTCCACCTGCAACAGGAGATTTCCAAATGTCGACTGTGCAGCTACAGGTCTGAAAGAATATGAAAGAAGCTCGTAATGGAATACCTAAATTTGTGAGCGCTATTGTAAATTTGGATGTCAACTCAATGTGCAGGATTCACCATCACTGCTAGAAACAACCCAAACGTAGAAAATGTTCGAGAGAATATGTCTCAGCTCTTGCACTCTCCAGGGACAATAGTCTACACAGAGGTAGAATGGCTGCTTTGGAAGAAAAAATCCATTAAAATTGTTATTTATAATAAAGATTTTGGGGTTCGAAGAGAAGAATGGACACCACGTATCAGGCCCAACCACGAAGAGATCCACAGCACAGTGCTGTTAATCCAAAGTTTAGCAAAGACATCTATTTATTTTATATTCTACATGGATGTACATTTAGTCGACCTCATAAATGAAAATTGAAAATATGATGATGTTTCAAATTAAATCTTTTAAACTGAATTCTGGAAACCTTAATATCTCTATCACTATGCTCCCAATTAGATTATTTTAATTTATACGCTCACCTCGATTGTCACCAGAGCCTTCACTCCTTCGAGCATCAGGGTTGTTCGGAATTGTGCCGTTTTTTACTTGCTGCAGGCGCCTGGTAAGTTCTTCTTCTGTAATTTCCCCTTCAAAATACAATTAGGATAGATCCCATGAATAATGCCATTAAATGTATCACAAAGGTTCTGATCACAAGCTCACAATACTAAAATTGCTATCACCTTCTAGCATGTTATTTTACATTGCGTTTTTGATGGAACTTTGATTGGCAAATTTTAAGAAGCAGCCAGCTAAAATTAAAATTATTTAAATTAATACAGTATCAATGGATTATTGCGCCAAAACCAAGCTTATGGTATATTTACACACAAGCATAGTGTTTCCAATAAAAATATCAATACAAAAAAACAGCAAGGGTGATCCTCATACATTCCTTCCCTCTCTCTAGTCAAGAACAAGAGGCCAATTATAATATTCAAAAATCCACTGCCGAGATCAGATGATGTCTCAAACATTACACATATTTACGCTATTGATTTCAACCAGAGGACCTTTGTCAAATTATTATTTTAAATATATTTAATCAAATCTTAGGGGAAATTATTTATATTACGATCTTCTGTAAAAGATCTATTCTTATGCATCTGCCAAATCCAATAATTCTGATTGATCTGACACTGCATCACAAGATGCAAGACTGTCGTATAGATTCATGACATTTTGTTTATTAAAGCAAAGTACTACAAATCGAGTGCTGACAATACTCAAATTAGGGGGCAACTGTGGAGAGAGAAAAAGTTAATATTGCAGATCAATAACCTACTTATGAAATGGAAGTTAAGATGCACAAAGGATGGAAGGGAAGGAAAGAACAAAAGGCCTGTCGTAGAATGGAAAGCGGACAAAATGAAATGGTAAAAGGTATCATAAATAAGAGATGGAGGAACCCAAAAGTAATAGACGAGTCTGGATTACTTGCCACTCAAAATTGCAACGCCAAATTAATATTCAATTGAACTGTTGAATTTAGTAAGCTGTAATGTGAAAGATAAAAAGAATTAACAGCAACTCATTCTTCCCCCTTTACTTTTTCCATGAGGCTTTCTATGTTTGTTCAATGATGTAATGAGAGAGCAGTGAATCAACTGCAGGACCCACTTTCATGGATTTATCATCAAAAGCATTGTTTGATGGGATACGACGGTTATACGGACTAACTATTCATAACATGATGCTAAATCAGCTTGTTCTAATTTGAGTTCGCAATGTATATGCAAATTACACTGTTTCCTAAAAATCAGCCAGAATGCCATTTGTATCTCCATACTTTGGTGCCAAACTGATGTTGAGTACACAAATCCACACAGCTTGATCATGGTTTGTTCTTAATCCCCTCCATGCCACTCCATGGGAGCACGCATCCGAGGAAAGGAGGATATTACAGGTGACTTCTACTGCATTTGTGACCATCTTCGCAAAAGGCCACAAGTCCTACTCCAATAACTAGAGGGTCTACCTGCTCTCCGCTTCAGATAACATCTTTGTCAGGGTACTCTACAACTGCCTCTTATTGGCTAAAGAATCAGTATGGATTAATTTATCCGGTGGAACAGTTGACAACAATATGACCAGGAAACAACACTTAGAAAAATTGTAGGGAGCAGCAATAACAATTACCTTTTACAATTTTATTAAAACTTTCGACTCCATCTTGTCAACCATAAATATCCAAGTCCAATTTTGCCCATGCAAGCCCTGTTTACCAGTGGGCCTACCACAGGACCACTCAGTAAAAATCAGTGTCAAACAAAGCTACACCATTGCCCCACTTTTCTTAATATTTCTCACTTCAATATTGCATATCACCTCCAACAAACCTCTCGTGAGAGTGGAGTTAATTTTCAGAACTAATGGAACCTGTGGGACCTACAATCTAGAACCAAGTTAACCCAGATTTCTGGTCAAGTGGCATTACTCAGACCATGCTTGTTTGCATAGACAGAACCAAGCTCCAAACCATTGACAATACTTTCACTGAAGCATATGAAAGGATTAGTCTTACACTCTTCGTCTGCAAGCCAGAAGTTCTCATCCAGCTAGCCACTGCGTATCATGTTGCCCTCCAATAAAGGAATATGGCAAGACCCTGGAAAATGTGGATCGCTTCCCATTTCTCAGTAATTATCCTTCAGCAAGGAAAGACATTACTGATGGAATTCACCAATGTGTTAACTGAGACACTAGTTGAAGATCCAGACCTGTGTCCAGATCCAGTGTGTGCCTGCCCTCCTTTGCTTTACCTCCATGTCAGGGAATTTGTTAGCAACCAAAACCTATCACAAGCCAGATTGCCACAGTTAACTTGACGATACTTCTTCCCACCCTGCTTCCCGAAAGGACCAAATTCTATTCCATCCGTTCCTTAGGCTCTGTCATATTTATTCAAGACACCTTCCTTTGTCTATAACCATGGCTTTCTTTCTAACAAAGTTCTCAACTACATCAGCTCTATTTCCTTGTTTTTACTCCCTCTGCACCCAGACAGAACAAGGGGTAGGGTTGCCCTGTCCTCGCCTTCCAATCTACAAGCACGCACATTCAACAGATCATCCTTTGCACTTAAAGATATCTGCCCCCCTTTCAGCATTCCACTGGTCATTCCTCCACAACTCTCTGGTTTAGTGTTACCAAACACACAACACACAGCACCTCACTTACAACTGCAGGAGTTAAAACACTTACTGTTTTACATTTTCTCACCACTCAGATACCCTAAAAGTCTTCTCAGTGAAGCAGTGATTCACTTGCACCTTCTAACTTGCTAAGGATGGGATCTCCTCTCACTGGCAAAAATAAAAGCCGATTGACGGCTTTGATGAGCACCTTGATTCAGTCTGTAGGATGACAGTGAGCTCCCAGTCTCCTTCCCATGCTGACCTCTGACTTTAGCCTTCTATGCTCTTCCAGTGAAGTCCTATGTAAGGTCAGTGAACAACACATAATTCAACTCGAAATTCTGCAAATCTCAAGATTTAATACTGAATTAATTTATTTCCAGATAACCTGACCTTCCTGTGTCAATACGTCAGATTCGAAGTAAAGTTGTCCTCCATTACCCTCTTCCAGGCTTCAACACAATTTGCATCATCTGGCCAATTTTGATCTTCATCATATCACACACATAAATTGCATTCTCTCCCAAGTACCTCGTCTGCAACTTGAAAAGACTCATATTTCACACTTTTCCAGTCTTGATTAAAGATATTCATCCTGAAACACCAACCATTTTTATTTCCACAGATGCTGACTGGCTATAAAAAAAACTCCAGCTTTCATTTTTTTCCCCTCAAATTTCAAGCATTTGCATTTTTTGCTTTTCAATTACAGTCCTCAACTATTTATCTACTTAAAATCTTTCCAAATAGTGAATAATTATTTTTGATAACCATTAAACGTCAGGCTCAATAGTCTTCCCCCTTCTCCTCCCACCCCCAAGTTCCACAAAACATTATAAAAGGAAACTGGTCCACATTCTACAGATTACAAGCAAGATGGAGAAGTTGGCCTTCCAGAAAGCACTATAGAGAAAGTCATGTCATTCTGAAATAGGCAAGCTACAGCCCACCCTTGTCCAATCAGGCAACGTTTTACAATAGAACTGCAATGAAGTCTTGCATTGCATCCTGAGGTATATCAAACAATGTTCCGCAAAATCAATGACAAGTTTACAATTATAAGTTTGAAACTGCAACTATACTTTGCACAATTTCCACAACCGCATTTGGATGAACCAGCAACATGTGGAAAAAGCACAAACACATCAACAACATGAGAGCTTTGTGATTATTGCCTTCCAAAGAGCAAATGTTCTTAATATGTTGGAGTGAAAATTGTTGTTCCACCCACCTAAGTACAAGAAAGGTCGCACACAGAAGAAAATATGTGAGAACAGTGGAAGTTTTGCATAACATGCCACTCATATAATTCCAGGAAATGCCACTTCAAATTTTATGTCTGATGTTTTAAAAAGGGAGTTTACTTGCCTACTTACTATATACATTTACCTTTCCATCCTCACACCCAGGTAAAACATACTATGCTCCACATGACTCCCACCTGACCATAAGCTTTTATTTTGGCCTTACACCAAGATTTTCCAGTGCTCACCTGAGCTTCCTCCCTTTCCTGTTCCCTCTGGCGGTGAATTCCATATCTTCACCAAATGGGATAAAAAAAGTCACTTCACCTAACCTCTAATCCTTCGACCTCAGGTTATACTATTTTGCGGAAGAAAACAGGTCCTTCGATTCAAACACGACCCCTCACCTCTCAATTGAATCTCCACTTATCCTCCTTTCTTCCAAAGAAAAAACACCACCTTGTTCTATCTTTTAACATAGCTCTACCAATCATGGCAATATTATCACAAGGTCCTGTACTCTGGCCTTGTTCTGTGTCAGTGATCTAACAATTATTTTAATAAGTTCTGGCAAGACGGTTCAATTCTTACATTATACACCTCACTCAATCAATAGAGGAAAGAAGCCAGCATATCACCTTAACCACTTTAACCATCTATCCTAATTTCAGGCATTTGCAGACATGTACTATCTTCTATTCTTCTCATTTTGTAGTGTCCTAAAATTAATTCTGCATTACCTCTCATTTGCCCTCCATTAATACATTAATTTGGAATAAATATGCTAAATGCAATTCCATAGACCCTTTTACTCCTCAGTTGACCATCCAACTGAAAACTTCTTCCTTAGTTTTCAGCACATCTTTCTACCACATGGACATTAGTTTAATCTAAAAACATCTTAATCATGACCCATCTTTAAATCTAGTTCCTTGACATATAAATCATAAAAGGTATATTGCTTGTTTAAAAAAAAAAATTAACAACACTTCTTGATGACGTCTCAAAATTGTAATTAGTCCTTAGCTGCCTTTTGAAATCCAATATAAAAAAAAAGTTACATCTGTGGTCAGGAACACAAATGTACATTAAACCTGCTCTTAAAAACCTTTAACTGTAAGGTAAAAAAAAAAACCCACCACTGGACAAATGCATAATTAACTGCACCCAGCAACACAAGGCCACAACGCCAATCTAACAGGGAAAAGTCAATCTCTTACATTCTCCAACGTTATTGCAATCTTTCTACCAGGTCGCCAACAGACAACACAAAAAGAGTGTTTAATATCCACACAATTTTTCTCTCATAAAAAACAAGCAAGGATATTCATTGTATTAGATGGCCCACCTGGTGTACCAAACAGGTTATTATCCCTCATCAGCCTGTATTCCTCTTCACTCAGGTTATTGACAAAATGATAGAAGGCTTCCTCCCGATCTAGGCGGTCCGACTGATGCCTGCGCTGATCTTCATTAGTCGAATGAGTGTCAGCCTGCTCATTTCTTCCACTATCTTCATTAGCAGCATTTTCCATACTGAGTTAAAACAGATTTTACCTGGAGAAAATGGTGTGAAAACAGGGGTTGTAATGTATATAGTTTATACATTGGTTTCTTTTAGTACTCCTTAAAAGGAAAGGTTTTAAAGTTCTTTAAAAACATAAATTATCTTTAAAAAGTAATGACAATGTATTGGGAGCACTCTCAAACCAGACTCATACTCCAGAGTTTAAATACATAATGTAGATTGGCAATGCAAACAAGCATAGCACTGCTGGACATGGTTTCCCAGATGATGCTTTAAATAAGGGGCCGTGTTCTCTTAAATTATTTTGAAACATATCCCATTGCACCGATGGAGATCTCACTGTTGTCTATCACACCATTAAACTTCAACCAAAATATTGGATCTCGGATTTTATTGCTTCCGGCAGAATTTTTCTGCACAACAGGTTGGTGCATTTGCTTATAATACATGTATACTTTAAAATTATTCAACTAATATTGAAACAATTGACACTTTGGGATGTTGTAATGTAGCAAAGATTCTATAAGATTAAAGCTTCCAAAATGTAACACTAAGTTAAGTTTGGATGCAGAACAAAATCGTAATTTGGCCTTTCACTAATATACTGTTAAAACGGACAATGTCTCAAATGATGTCAAAGCAGAATGAAACTTTTTAAAGCAGGACCTCTCATTCAATTTCAGACCGATATCACAACAGAGTTCTGCTACCGAAATCAGGATGTACTTGCATTATCACATCAATGATCTCACATGCAGCAATCTCACAATATTAGCAAAGGAAGTGTTAGCAGTGTAGAAATGGCAAATAGTGATGATCTTTTTTCATGGAATGGGTAACATAGATTGCAAAATATAGACAGAAAATGCTAGAGTAACTCAGTGGGTCAGACAGCATCGCTGGAGAAAATGGATAAGTGACGTTTCGGGTCTGGACCCTTCAATAATTAAAATCATAATTATAGATTGCCAAGGCTTTTGTGAAAGCACAAGGGGAAAGCTGCTTGGCTTATTTTGGTATCGTTAAACTTTGCTTAAATAGTACAAAGATGCATCACTTCAGGAATAAAAAGAATAATGAGGTAAAACTGACTAGATTGGGCCTATAAACTCTGAAATGTACTAAAACAAGAGACGAAAGTAACTTTTTGAGGGGACTTAAAAGACTCAAGATAGGACTTGCTGTTTTCAACTGCAGAATGAATTTCTCTCAGAGTAAATTGTGGAATTCTCTAAAGGGTTGTGGATGCTGAAGAATTATTAACAATGCTTAACACTCAGCCCAAAAGATCACATTTGTGGATTCAACTCCTTCCACCGTGGGCATGCTTTACACAAAATAGGACGTTTTTTTGCAATACAAAATATCCTAAGTTACCTGAACAGCATGCAGTTCAAATTGGCGTCTTTACCAAAGAAGGAGATATTAGATGTAACTAGACCAGGGACAGACCCGTTGGGTCTGCTTCCCCAACACAGCCGCCCCCTACCCGTAGCCCCCACGAGAGGCGTGGGGAGCAGAGAGGAAGCGTGAGGGGGGCAGAGAGGAAGTGTGAGGGGGCAGAGAGGGAGAGGGTAGAGTTTGAGAGATGGGGGAGGGGGGGCGTCGGCACAAGGGAGGGCTGGTTCCCGAATGCAATACTCCCTCGAAACCCGTTTGGCGGGTCGCGGCACCCGGCTGCAGGCTCCAGGGCCTGAGTACCGGGCGGGGAATGGTCGAGGGAGGGGGGGGGGTGATGTGAACATTTTCATTAATAACTGGAGAAATAAAGCATGAACATTTTCAGATAAGGTGATTTCAGACTCCAGGGGGAAAATCTCTAGCGGAATATGTAAATAATGTTACAGTTAACGTGTCGTTTTTTTCGAGAAGATGTGATTATATACAAACAAACACACACACGAACAAACACACACACACAAACAAGCACACACAAACAAACACACACACACACAAACAAACACACACACACACACACGATCAGACTTTTAATAGGTACTAGACCAAGTGCAGACCCATTGGATCTGTTCCCCCAACGTGCGGTTGGGGGGGGGGGGGGGGGAGGAGGGAGGGACGGCATGCGGCGTCACACACATTAACCACTCCCCCACACACACTAACTACCCCCCTGCACACACGCTGACTACCCCCCTTGTTAATATATAATATTATTAATTTGCTCCTTTTACCCCATAATCGCCCTTACTGACGCATAGCCCCCAACTCGCAGGCGCGTCTAGAGAGGGAGAGGGGGGTAGAGAGTGAGGGCAGAGAGAGAAGGGGGGGGAGAGGGAGGGGGCGGGGGAGAAGGAGGGGGAGAGGGAGAGAGAGGGCGGGGGAGAGGGAGGGAGGGGGAGAGGGAGGGAGAGGGGGAGGGAGGGAGGGGAGAGGGAGGGAGGGGAGAGGGAGTGGGAGGAGCGAGGGGGAGGAGGCAGGGAGGGGGGAGGAGGCAGGGAGGGGGAGGAACAGGGAGGGGGGGGACAGGAGGGGGACAGGAGGGGGAGAGGTGGGGGGAGAGAGGTGGGGGAGAGAGAGGTGGGGGAGAGAGAGGTGGGGGAGAGAGAGAGAGAGGTGGGGGAGAGAGAGAGAGGTGGGGGAGAGAGAGAGAGGTGGGGGAGAGAGAGAGAGGTGGGGGAGAGAGAGAGAGGTGGGGGAGAGAGAGAGAGAGGTGGGGGAGAGAGAGAGAGAGGTGGGGGGAGAGAGAGAGAGGTGGGGGGAGAGAGAGAGAGGTGGGGAGAGAGAGAAAGAGGAGGGGGAAGATAGGGAGAGAGAGAGAGTGGGGGAGGGAGGTCGCAAGGTTTTTATCAAAGGACTTGCGAGAGGCGCGACTGGCAGCACGTTGGGTTTGCAGCAGGAGGGAGGGAGGGGGGAGAGGGAAGGAGGATGGGGAGGGAGCGGACCTGAGCTCGGTGACGGAGCCGACCTCGGGCGGCGTGCAGAGCCTCGGCAGCTCTCGTGTGACGATTCCCCTGCGATCAACGGAGGAATTTCAGGTTTCCCAGAGGGAGTAATGCCCCGCGCAACAATAACTGCCGCCGCCATGTTCAAGCAGGTGGCCTCCAGTGACCTCCCAATCGGCAGAGCATTTTGAGAACGGGGGGGGGGGGGGGGGGGGTGGAGTAGGCGGGCGTGGAAATCCAGCTGTGGGCTTCTGACTCTCTGGAGCGCTCAGGGGATGGGAGGGGCGCGTAGGCGGGCGGGGCTTCGCCAACTGTGAGTTCAGCGGAACTTATGTGGAGAAATTCAGCGCGTGAGGAGTCGCTGCCCCACGATCTGTAGAACAAAAAAGCTACAGCGGAACGCAGCTGTCGAATCTTTGTTCTGCAGAACTTTCTCGATATCTCTGCGCCTTTAATCCACAGCGGAAGGGGGCGGGGCCAGGACGTAGGTGGGCCTTTATTGGTCTGCATGTGGGCATTGTGACGTCAGCAGCTGCTGATTTAAAGAAAAACAGTAAGTTTTGTGAAGGATTTTATTGAAAATGTGTACAGAAAAATGACCAAATTTAATGAGTGGATACGCGAATGTAAAAGAAAAATCACTAGCGAAATGGTAAAAATCTCGGCGTTTTTGTGCCTGGTTTTCACGGAGTAACGAATCAAAGGCAAAATCAAAGGCAAAATCAAAATAACATACACCCACACACACAGTTTTAAAAGTATATAGATAGATATGTTAGAAAACAAAGCATGAATGAAAATTTCCATCTTGCTTTCAATTAAGTATAATCTCCAGAAAGCTAAACCAATAAAATTATGCACAAAAAACTGGAGTAACTCAGTGGGACAGACAGCATCTCTTGAGAGAAGGAATGGTGATGTTTCGCGTCGAGACCCTTCTTCAGTCTCGACCCGAAATCACCCATTCCTTCTCTCCAGAGATGCTGCCTGTCTTTCTGAGTTACTCCAGCTTTTTGTGTCCATCTTCGGTTTAAACCAGCATCTGCAGTTCCTTCCTACACAAAATAAAATTATACAATTGGTTAAGGATGCAAATTCAAAGTTTACTAATCCAAATGAGGTCACAATATTAAAGTATATATATTGAAATTATGTTTTGTTTAAAAAGATTTAGTGTTATACAATACAATGAAATCACAATCAAAAGTGGATTCAGAGACTTCAAACCAGCAAAGCAAAACAGTATGGTAGTTGCATTTTGACATATTTGCTACTAAAATACCTGACTGATTAAATATGAATCAGATTCCAGGCTTTGTTCATGCATTTTTTCTCATTATTTAGGTATTCCAAAAGTATTATTTAATTGAAATGTAATAAAAAGGAACTGCAGATGCTGGTTTATACCAAAGATAGACAGAAAATGCTGGAAAAACGCAGCAGATCGGGCAGCATCTCTGGAGAAAATGAGCAGGTGATGTTTTCAGGAATTATTTAATTGACACCGTTTTACTTTACACCAGCCCATCTAAAGAAAAAGAATAATAAAATTGATCAATGAATTCTACTTTTTCCAAAACAGCAATAGCCAGGTCATCCATATAAACTGAAAAGCCATTCGGATTATTTCATTAATGCAGTGGTAAGTGTTAATTTCAAGTAAAAGATACATAGCCAGACTAGTACATGGTACAGAAATATCAACTCAGAATCAATGAGCTTAAATTCTACTGTCAGTGTCCAAAAGGCAGGAGAAATAAGCTGCACTTAGAGCCTGGTTCATCATCAAATCAAATAATGGATAATTTTTGCATCGTCTCTTTGCTCCATTTGCCTCATCATTCAATTCCCTAAATGACCAAAACATTTTGTCCCAAATACTGCCACTGAGAATTCCCCGCTTCTCAGAGCCGTAAATTTAAGAATTCGGAAGACCATGGAACACAGAAAAGGAAAAAAAAATGACATGAAGCTGTCAAATCTCAAAATTAAACAATGCTATTGTTTGAAAAGTAACCGACTGTTAAAGGGCTTTCTCACGGTGCGACCTGATGCAAGACTTAACAAGAGTTTAACATCGTGGGAACCTCCTGCGATAACAGTACGGCATTCGTGGACCACCGAGGACCTCCGTGGCGCTAACGGCAGGTAGTCGTGTAACTTTGTAAGGTCGGGAGAAAATTCAAACATTTTTGAATTTCTCCAAGAGTGACTTGAGCACTTTTTGGTGAGCGTTGCAACATTGTATGAACGCAGATGCCAGTGCGATATCCGTAATGACTCTTGCGGGTACCGTGGGAACTCCTGCGAACGGTAAACCCGGAAGCTTGACAGAGGGGACATAAGGTGAGTAAAAAATGTGGTCTCAATATCGCCAAAGGACCATGTGTCCATCGAGGACGTCCCACCTAATTGTCATTGTTTGAGAATCTTTTTCACAGTAAGACTTGCAGAGATGCCTCTCAGAAAAGCGCAAAGAAAGGGGTCAAAGAAAGTCAGAAAGTTTTTAGCCATGCAGGTAAATGAGGAGGAGACTCAGCAAGAGACAGATGGAGAGGCAAGAGGAGATGCCAGAGATACCACTGCCTGTGGGCTCCTTGGAGCAGGGAGAGGGTGATCAAGGTGTTCAGTCTTCTTCAGCAGTGGTCCCAAATTATTATTTAACTCATTAAAGAGCTCGGGTGAAATTCTGACAAAGTTTTTGAATGCACTTTTATCCTCTTCGCACAGCACATTAAGCAGTTGCTCATATTGTCCAAATTGAGGTCTCCGTTGAAACATGGGCTTAACCCAGTGAGACTTCCTCTTAATTCTCTTTTTAATTAATCTCACCCTTCTGCCTTCACGCAAGCGTTTTCGATGCACGTTGCGCTAATGCATACAGCGCGTCAATGAAAATAACAACCAGCCTGTACTCGAACCAACTTTGTATAGGCATGTCTGCAAATGAGCCAATTCTACGAACGGAGCATATTTATATAGTGTGTGAAAAAAAGTGACATCATTTGTGCCACGTGATTAACTACACTACAGTCCACGATGTTCATTCACGATTAACGGGAAAGATCGGGAGACGGACAAGTCACTCGCACAAATGACAGAATTGCCGAGTACCGTGGGAACTCTTTATCTACCCCCCGTTATATCGTGCGGAACTCGTGCTGGACCACGACCACTTCACTCTGGTGACATCTTGCGTCAGGTCGCACCGTGAGAACCGGCCATTAAGCTCACAAATCAGAAATCCACAACGCAATTTAATCATTTAATGTACAATACGTATTGATGGTAGGTTAGGCATGTCTGTAACAAATAAAGACCTTACTCTCAAAATATATTACCTGGAAAATGTTTTACTCTCTCTTGCCTAAGGAACTTTCTGGGAAGTATTTGTATTTTATTTCTTCCTATGCCATAGACACTTGTTATTTTTAATCTAAGGTTCTGTATAGACATACGGGCTGAAGGGTTGTTCCTGTTCCACACTGTTTTACTTTCCATTTATTCCACAAGAATACACTCAATTTAAACTCAACAATAGTAACAGAACTTCACAGCTTCTTTCTGATTCCATTAATAACATGAGATAAAGCCACGACCGCACCTAGCAAGAAAATATTACATATCAGGACACAAAGTGCTGAAGTAACTCAGTGGGTCAGGCAGCACCTTTGGAGAATGATGTTCTCCGCAGATGTTGCCTGACCCACTGAGTTACTCCAGCACTGTGTGTCCTTCATTGTAAACCAGCATATGTTGTTCCTCGTTTATCAATATTCCATATACCCTTGCTTCTCATATGATTCAGTCAAGCATTGAACTCGCACGTCAACAACTTTGGTTAATTTGTGAAAGGTAAAAATTTGATGAATAATATTTATGCAAGTGTTAACCATATTTTACTTTATTATTTTGATTGCATCAGCATTGAATATTCATTTAAGAAACACAGCATGCAACATAGAAAAGTGCTGCACAGGAATAGGTCGAATAGGTCCATTGGTTCAGTCTGTGTCAAAGGAAATGTCCAGATAAACCAACCCCATCTGCCTACACATCACCAATAACCCTCCAATCCCTGCATTGTGTCTATCCAAAATTCTCAACCGCCACTAGTGTATCTGCCTCCGCCATTATCCTTTCCTGTGTATTCCAGGACCCACCACCTGTGTGTAAACAAAGTACCCAACACATTTACTTTACACCTTGACCCTGTCACTATAAAGCTGTGCCTTCCAGTCTTTGATATTTCCATCCTGTGAAGAAGATTGGACTGTCTACCCCCATCTATGCCTCTCATAATTTCATATACTTCCATCAGGTTTCTCCTCAACCACCAGTGTTCTAGAGAAAACAAGTTATCCAACTTCTCTTTGTAGCTAATAGACCGTAATCCAGGCACCATTCTGGTAAACATCTTCTGCACCCTCTCAAAAGCCTCCACATCCTACCTGTAATGAGGCGACCAGAACTGCACGCTCCGCAGTTTGAGGAGCATCCTCCCCTCCAAGGCAGCGGTAGTTTACTGCCTTACAGCGAATGCAGCGCTGGTGACCTGGGTACTATCTGCACGGAGTTTGTTAGTTCTCCCTGTGACCTGCATGCGTTTTCTCCAAGATCTTCTTCGGTTTCCTCCCACACCCAAGGCGCACAGGTTTGTAGGTTAATTGGCTTGGTAAATGTAAAAATTGCCCCTAGTGTGTGTAGGATAGTATTAATGTGTGGGGATCGCTGGTCAGCGCGGGCTTGGTGGGCTGAAGGGACTGTTTCCGCGCTGTATCTCTAAACTAAACGATGAAAGAGCGAAACCTCCTCAGAAAGTACAGACGGCCCTGTCCCTTCTTATACATGCCTCGGCGTTCCTGGACCAGTCCAATTTACTGTCCAGGTAAACTCCAAGGTTCTTGCACTCCTTGGTAAACTGCGCAGTAATTAGGGAAAAGATAACATTGTCACTGAGACTGTCAGTACATTGGACTTTATCAGTTTGGGTATAATAGAATAGCATAGAAGTCACGATATTCTGTTGCATTTGAACAAGACGTTGGTGAGGCTGCATTTCAACTATTATGTTCAGTTTTGCTCACCCTACTAGAAGTAGGATGCTGCTAAAATCGAAGTAATGCAAGGAAGATGTACAACTATGATGCCAGAACTCCTCAGTGCACGAGGTTGGGGGTGATCTCATCGAGGTGTATAAAATCATGTGAGGATTAGATAGGGGGACTGCACAATTTATTTTACACAGACTAAGGGAATCAAGAACTAGACACATTGGTTGAAGGCAGGAGGGACAACCTTTAGTGGGAAATAGAGAAGCAGCATTTTCACACAATGAGTGGGGTACCAATGCATCCACACTGCGGTCAACTGCTCTTGCGCCGTGCTACTCTGCTGCAGAATATGCTAGTCCTGTTTGGGAGAGATCATCTCATGCAAAGAAAGTTGGTGCTGCCCTTAATGACAGCTGCAGATGCATCACTGGCCACCTAAAACCAACGGATGTGGAAAGCTTGCATGTCTTGGCTGGTATTGCTCCACCAGGAATCCACTGATCAGTTGCTGGTAGAACTGAACGTAGTAGACAAGTTGGGGACACCCGCCATCCTGTCACTCCCATCACCCAGCCCCAAAACGGCTGAAGTCGAGGAAGAGCTTTCTTCACACATTCCAACAACTCTCACAGTCTCCTCAAGCAACCAAACTAGCCTTGTGGGAAAAGAAATGCAGTGAAAACCACCACCATGTAAAGATGCCAATCCCAACCAAGGAACAGCTGCCACTGGTCACAGGTGTGCCTGGAAGTACTGGAAGTCCTTCGATAGGCTTCGTACAGGGATGGGCCGATGCAGGACCAATATGAACAAATGGGGCTATGCAGATGCGGCAGACACAGAATGTTCTTGGTTCTTGGTTACTTGGTCCTCCAAAATATTCCAACTGGAATTTAAACTGGAGGTGGTGACGGGAGGGAATGTGAATGTGGAACATCTGTACAATCCATGCCCCACCTACTAAGATGCCCACTTCTTGGTGAACAATACTGCCTAGAAGATCTAGCAATGGCAAACGAGAAGACTGTCCATTGTGCACGAGCCTGGCCGAACATTGGAAACAAAGATAATGGACACGAAGGAAGACTCCAGCATTTTGTGTCTACCAGATCACATACCTCCAGGCATTTACAGCTTAAAATATTAATTAAAGCCCATTAACCTCATACTGGCGAGACATTTTACTGGTATGCCACACTTATTCATGGTACCTTGCAAATGAACAAATGATTCTCTTTTTAAAAAAATAGAATATTGAATTATGCCATTGACTTCCTTGTCTTGGTGAAAGCTAAAGATGTAAAATCCTGATTAAAATTAGAAAACAACGTCACATTTTTAAATATCGATAGTGTACAAATGGCACCACTTTCAATTTTATTTAAAAATTTAACATTTAAACTTTCCATTGAGATTCCTCTCTTTTCTAGTTCTACCTCAATCCCGACATCTTTTATCCTAAAATTACCATTTAGCAAGGCATTTAGCTGATTCACCTTACTATAAACTCTCAAATTCTTCAATAATTTGATGATCCGAGTCACCCCTAGTCAGGTGCATTCTTTTTTCAATCTGTGTTGTGGCCATTTGGGTTATGGAAATACGAAGTTACAACATTCACAAATCACTACCATAAAATTTGAGATATAGAACAACATTGTCTTGCAGAATTAGTGGGGGAAAAAGGTAAATATCAGCACAAATGTGTTTTCCTCAACTCACTTTTCTTAATGCACGCACAGATAATGCAGATTTGTGTTAACAAAAATCAAGGGCCAGGAGTGTTTCTGTCATGTGTACTGACAATGGAACAATTAAATTAAATGTGACAAATAAAATTGACTTTGACTTGAGTAGCTTAACACACAGATGAAATATAATTATGAAAATTTTCAAGTTGTAAACACAATACCTAGATAGCCACAGTAATGCAAAAACAGATGTCTGTCGTACAACCAAAGACACAGTCCACAGACGTTCATCGGTGCTGAGGTTAGTGTTGTGCATTGTTCAAGCCTGATGGTTGTGTGCAGAAGCTATTCTTGAACCCAATGGTCAGTTGTACCTTTTTGATGGTAGGAGATAAATGTGTGTGCCTGGGTCATGTGGTGTTTTCACAATATTAGCTGCCTTTTTGAGTGCCTCGTATAGAACCCTTTGAAGGGGGACAGGTTAGTACCCGTGATGGACTAGGCAATGTCTACCACTCTGTCATCTCCTTCATCCCTGAGCATTTGAGCTGTCAAACCAGTTTGTGGGTTCTCTACCATACACCTGTAGAAGTTCAATAAGTGTATTTGCAGACATACTTTTAATGAAGTAAAGGCGTTGTTGAGCATTCTTAGCGACTGGATCAATGTGCTGGGTCCACATCTTCGGAGATATGCACGCCCAGGAATGCACGCCCGGAACCTGAAGCTGTTGATTCTCCACTTCCATCCTGTCAATGAAGACAGGTTCATGGATCCTCAGCTTTCCCCTTCCATAATCAATGGTCTGGCCAACGCTGGGAGCCAGATTGCTGTTCCAGTACTCTTCAATCAAATCTTCAACCTACCTCCTATGTTCTCCCTCATCATTACCCATTATTCACCCAACAATGCAGGTAACATCAGTGAATTTAAAAATGGGTTGAAACTGTCTCGGGTGACACGATCATGGGTATGCAGGAAGAGTAGAGCAAGGGACTCGGTACGTAGTCTTGAGGGGTTCCTGTGTTGATGGTGTTTGAGAAAATATTGTTGCTAATCTGTACTGATTTTGGTCTGCCGATGAGGTAGTCACTACATAGGGGACAAAAAGAGACACAGTTCTCTGACTTTTATGAAATAAGTTTGGAGGGCATAGTGGTGTTGAACCCGAGCTGTAGTCGATGAACAAAAGCCTGGCATATGTGCTCTTATTGTTAGGTGCTCCAGTATAAAGTGGAGAACCAGTGAGATCGCATCCCCTGTTGATCTTTTGTGGTGGTGTTGAATTGTAGCAAGATTGTAGTGAAATTACGATACGGGCCACGCCCGCTCCATAATGTGGGGGAGTGGGACGGTCACCTGTAATTTCACGCTTTATCTAGCTTCACAAATAATTTACACAGGACCTATGGAAAAACCTCACTGAATTATTTGCCCATTTAGATCCAATCACTTGCAGTGTGTACTGATTGCCTGAAATGTTATTGAACAAAAAATAAAGCTAATGATGATCAAGTAGGTACGAAATCTAACTGTGAACAAGTGACAAGGAAAAAAATATTGCTGAAAGTAAGTTTTGATACATTGCAACATGCAAAGATTAGGTATGTTGCAAAGCCTACCTGAAGCGTCGTTGAAGATCTGCTGCTGAGGGTGTGCGCGATTTTGGCGCCGTTTAGAGGGGGCGGGTTTAAAACGCGATTTTCTCTAAGCTGTTCCAATCGAAAATGTTCAGCCTAGTTAATTATTAACGAAAAATCGCTGGAAGACCCCGTCGCAAAAGCTATTATTAGGTTTAAAGGCCTTGAATAATAGTTATAGTAGTTTAAAAATCAATCTCTAAACCCGCGACCGCCAGCAACCGCAGGGTCTCATAAAGCAAATAGCAGAAGTTAGGTTGTATATTTTTACATTAAAAAGGGCTTCTAAAGATCCCTTTATACTAAGTTTAATATTGCGAGTAGCTCAATTTGGCCCCATTATATCGCGCAGTATTTTTCTCGGCATTTGGAGCACAAATCTACCGCAATGTGAACGTTCTAAACCAGCGCGTTCCACAGGGACCCACTGGAAAGCTGATTTAAATGGGCATTTATTTACAGCAATTAAACACTAAATTCCTTCCATTTGGCCTATAAATTAATGTAAATGAGATTTAAAAATCATGTTTTATTGTGAATTATTTGTGAATATTATTTGGACATTTAGGCTATTTAAAAATGTTAATCATTTATTAAGAAATGGATAGATGTTTAGATCTAGTAATTGAAGTCTGAAATTAGCTACAATTAGGTAACTAACTAATTATATGCTTTAATTTCAGGTCATCCAAGTAAGATTATTTTATATTTGTTTCAGAATGCTTCAATCTATGATAACTGAAAATTTCATTCAGTTCTCTTAATTTTTAAGAAAGTTATGGGCTTTTGACTGTTCACGATCACAGCTTTTTTGTTATGTCCATAGAAAATCAATAGGGAACAAGATGCTCATTTCCCAGTATGAAAATGGCCATAACTTTTTAAATACTTGAGATATGAAAGTGAATTAGGTGTCAAATTAAACTTATTTTTATGCTTTATCTGATGGGATAAATTACAGACTTGATTTTTAAAATCTCAAAATTTTGTAACATTGCTACAAAGATGGCATATTACCAAAATTAACAATCTACCATACAATTCTTTTTAAATCCACAAAGCAAAAATCTTAGCCCCAAAATAAAAATGATTTATAGCAAGCAACTTTAAATATTAAAAAATATGCATTTTGAAATTGAAAGTTACATTTGAGTAATTTATATTTTAATTTCTACCTTAATCATGTTTGCCTTTCCCGCTGAGTTTCTCCAGCATTTTGTGTCTGTGTATATAGTCCAATCTATATTTAATCACATACAATGTTTAAGAAACTAATTTAAATATTCTCTCATCCTGTCAATAAGAATTTTATAATGAAGGCAGACACAAAATGCTGGAGTAACTCAGCGGGACAGGCAGCATCTCTGGAGAGAAGGAATGGGTGACGTTTTGGTTCAAGACCCTTTTTGGACGTTTTTGGTCGGGACCCTTCTTCCCACGTTTCGGGTTGAGACCCTTCTTAAGAATTTTATAATGTTCCAGTCTGCTCAGAAACATTGATTACATCATAGCTTCTGAATTACTGGAATCTCCAAGAAATGTCACCTGACCACAACTGACGTCACAAAAGGGAAGTTCACACCCCAGCAGCGGTTGAGAAGCTTTCTTCAAGAACAGTAGTTCGTATAAGACAAGAAAAACATACCAATAATCTACTTGCAGGTGTACAACCTTTGAGGTTTCTGCGCTACTTCGATCACCTATTTATTCTTATGCGATTGTCATCAAGTATATGCAATGCAGAGATGGGTAGATATTCGGATGCTGAAGGGAAATCAGCAGGGAAGTGCCCCAGAATAGCCACAATATTGTTGAATGATGGCACAAGCACCACCATTTAGGCAGTCAAGTACATTAAGTAACAACCTTAATCTTAGTATCATATTCTCTTATTATCTATGCAATGTCAGAGCATGATTTGTTTGTCATTATGTTAAGTGAACTTAGCTGGCCAACTGTGGGCTGAGGTACTGTAGCCTGTTCAGTTCAAGTACTGGTCATAGAATCAAATGTGCAGAATTAATTCATCAAATTCATCTCTGAAGAAGCTCCGCTGACCTTGCAATCTTATGGTTATTACTTGGATCACAGCAATTTCTTAAAAACAAAGTGTATAAAAGAGCTCTTGAAAGCATTGGCAGTCGTGACTATGTAGCATGCTCAGTGTTCTGAAACATTGTTCTATATTTCCCATCAGATGTATCAAACTAGTATTCATTTTCTACTGTGACCTATCATTTTTCTAGCAACCAATCAATTAAATTCTGGTAAACATTTTCATACCAAACAAAAAATATTCACAAAGCATATCCAAATGTAGCTCAAATAAGTATACAAAATAACTTACACAAAAATGAGTTGTTGGAAATGCTAACGTCACAGCTAGGAAGGTACCAGACATTTTAGATAAAAATCTCAATATGTTTGAAACACAAAGAAAGTGAGGCAGCACATGTAGAAAGGGAAATAAAATAGTTTTTTGTTTTTAACTTATAGATCCTTTACCAGAACTTGGAAAGAGGGAAGGAAGATAGCTTTAAATTGTAGAAAAAAATGGGAATGTATGGATTGGACCAGAATGTGTGCGTTGGACTCAGGCCAGGGTTACTGCAAAGATCAAATGTCAATGGGGTAGGCAGAGGGAGACAAAATGCGATGTGTTGCAATAGCTGATTGAAGTCAATGAATGAATTCTGATGGGATTACATCGTTACATTCACAAACTGAGAAAAACAGATTTCATAAAAGTCCCAATATTGTTGCCAGTGATTCAGACTTTCTCTGCCGGCAACTCTTTCTCTAGCGTAATCAAGAAAAGGCAAGACCTAACAGGATGGAGGGATTTTTGAACATTTGTTTGCAGTAAAATAATTTGGAATTCATTGAAATTTTATGGCATTATGACATTGTTTTTTTTTAAAGAGCAAGCTAATTTTATACCATCTTCCAGCACTTAATTTGTCACCCTGTAGGTCATGGCTGTTGGGGAGATGCACATCCTGGCACTCGTCAAACATGGCAAAGGTCTGTGCCTCCTCCATGCTTCCAGACTTTCAATTCCAGACGAAGATAGACATAAAATGTTAGAGTAACTCAGCGCTGGAGAGAAGGAATGGGTGACATTTCGGGTCAGGACCATTCTTCAGACTGTGAGTCAAGGGAAAGGGAAATGAGAGATATAGACGGTGATGTAGAGTGATATAGAACAAATGAATAAAAGATACGCTAAAAAAGTAACGACGATAAAGGAAATAGGCCATTGTTAGCTGTTTGCTATGAGAGCGAGAAGCTGGTGCGACTTGGGTGGGGGAGGGATGGAGAGAGAGGGAATGCAAGGGTTACTTGAAGTTAGAGAAATCAATATACATACCACTGTTGTAAACTGCCCAAGCAAACTGTGAGATGCTGTTCCTCCAATTTACATTTAGCCTCAATCACTTTCAATTCCAGACTCCTGATATCCTCTGAGGGATTTTAAAAAAAACTTTCCTCATTTACCCCCACTAAACCATCCACTTCTACTTTCGGACCATTCATCTAAATAGTTCCTTCCAAATTATTCTTTGTTGTGCTTCATTGTTTTATAATCCTTAATTATGCTCCCATTCAGTATCATTGAGAAGGAAGGAAATAACTGCCAAGAAACAACAGCAACCCATCCAATCTCTTTCCCAAAGTTTTCCAGACCTGACAATATCCACGTAAATTTCCCACAAAAACCTCCCCAAGGCAATCACATCTTACCTGTCGTGAGGTAACCAGAACTGTGTAAAATACAACTGGCGTGGCCTAACAAGCTTATGTACAATTCCAGTCAAACTTTCCTGCTCAGTCACCAGAGAATTATTAAGCTGAAATATTTGATAGTGGAGATGTTAATGGGGAATGCTAAAGCAGGATTTTACAACAGTAAATGCAGTTAGTATAATAACTACACAAAGATTGTGTTTTTGGCAAAGAATAATTCTACAATAAATTATCCCAATTACCCACCCTTTTCAACAAAACAACCGAACAGATTTTCAATTATCCCCAATTCATACTTTGTGGAAGGATGAATAAAAACACATTTCCGTATCTCCTCAAAGGCAACTTTATGATAATTAATTTCTCCTAGCCGTGAGAACTAATTCAAGATGCCCAGATCACAGACCTCTCAGTACTTGTTAAAAACGTCCAACACAGCTACATTTACTTGCTTCCAATACACTAATGCATTGTGCTGTGAGATTAAAAGACACATGTTCAGATGGACATGTTTATTTTTGTGCATAATTCACAAAAAATCAACATGCAGGTAATTAGTTAACAAGTAGTTAGTAATTAATTTACTTAACAATTAATTGTTAACATATTTAGGAAGGCAAATGCTAAACTGGCTTGAAAGCCAGAGGATAAAAGTACAAGAGGAAAAGTAACTTGCTCCAATTACAAGTCCCTGGTGGGATTGTACATGGAATATTGGATAGTTGTCTGGTCTCCCTACCCAAGGGAGGATTAAAGGGAGCACAGAGGTTTGGTATTTGATTCCTGCCATGGAGGATTTATCATAAGGATTGACAGGGCAGATTGGAAAATACATAGCAAAACATCGACAATCTAAGGCACTTGATGGTGTCGACGTGGAGATGAGGTTTCCGTTGCCGGCGCTGTCGAGCGTCAGTTATCCGAGTCAAACAATTATGGACAAAAGGACACCAAGTGCTGGAGTAACTCAGCAGGTCAGCAAAAGTCTTTGGAGAACATGGATGGGTGACATTTTGGGTCGAGACCCTTCTTCAGACTGATTATGGGAGGGGAAGAAAGCTGGAAAAGGAGAGAAGCATGACAAAGCTTGGCAGGTAACATAGGCCATAGGCAAGGGGGATTTTCTGACAGGCAGATAAAAACAGTAGGTGTGATACAGATTTGAAGAGTTGTGAATTGTGAAGCCAAGTGGAGGAAAGTAGGTTGGGGGGGGGGGGAGAAATAGGTGGGAGTCCTTGAGGGGTGGGAATGGAGGGGAGGAGGGAGTAGTTAGAGATAACCAAAAATTGGGAAATTCAATGTTCATCCCATTGGGTTGTAAGTTACGTCAGCGTGGGAATGGGAGTTAATATGGTTAGCAACAGGACGATCAAATAGGCAGTCCAAGCCCAAGTATTCAGCAAAATGGTCGCCAAGTCTACTCTTGGTCACACCGATGTACAGGGAACACCAGATGCAGTAAATAAGGTTACAGGAGGTGCACGAACTTGTTTCACTTGGAAGGGATTCTGGTGTCCTTGGATGGAGGTGAGGGTGAAGGTGTTATATCTCCTGCAGTTTCAGGGGAAAGTACCTGAGGAGGGGGTGGTTTGGTGGGAAGGGATGACCAAGCAGTTACAGAGGAAGCGGTCTCTGCGGAAAGGATGTGACTAGGTGTAGGATCACTTTGGAGGTGATGGAAATAACAGAGTATGGTATATTGGATATGGAGCTGGTGGGATGAAAGGCGAGGACCAGGTAAACTGTATCCTTGTTCCATCTGGGGGGAGGGGGAGCAAGATCAGAACTATGGAATACAGAGGAGACACCACTCTTCCAACACGTCCAGGCACCAAAGAGGTGAAAATCCAGAAATAGCTTCCTACATGCAGTTCAACCCCTGAATGATAACCACTGCACCTGTATGATAGATGCGTGGGTGACACACACCTACAATCAAAACCCACACACTGACACTATACCCTGAGGAGTCCCTTCCACTGGGAGCGAAATAGACATGGCTAGTCTGGCTCTGCCTCAACCGCCTCAGAACACGGGTCGGAAGCCCTCATGCAGAAGTGGGGGTACAACAACCATGGACCAACCAAATGTGACTGCGGGGAGGCAACCAAAACTATGGAGCACTTACTTACCTGCTCCCTCCTCCCAGAGCCCTGCAAACCAGAAGATCTCAAGGTTTTCAACCCATATGCCAGAGCCTGCGTTACGAAATCTATAAATTGTGAATAAGATCATATATTTTAAATTCAGGATTCTCCGTATGCTGACCTTTAACTGTTCAATCGGGGTTTTTACAGGGCTAAAAAGAACTTAAGAAAAGAAAAAGAAAAATCAAATAAGGACTCATGTACCCTCGATTCCATTTTGGGCAACTGAGAAATCATGGAGATCACTGTACAGCCTGCAAGTGAATATCTTGATAACCAATTCTCTTTTAAGAAATTCCATATGGTATCCTAACAAATCAACATGAAAGATCATCTAGAATATTAACCGTTGCATTCATCAAAAGCTGCATGACAAGCATTTCTAATAATTTGTTCATATTTTAGGTATCCACATCTCAAATATTTTTGTTTTCCATACATGTATAATTCTGCCCCATAATTAGATTTTCAATACACAACCTCAAAGACATTTGGTTGTGCATATTAAGATAAACATTACAATTAAATATTTGGAAGCAGGGACAGAAATCGCTGTCAAAACATGGGGGGCGACACAATTCCTTGGCGCCGCGCGCACATACACATGCACGTGAGGCTTTGGTAGCTTCAGCCGTGCCCTGTGGACGATAACATCGGGAGCTGACCTGGTTGGTGACCGACTCCAGCAACAGCAGCTTCATCCGCCCTGAATCGTGGGGCTTGAATCGGCCCGTTTGCGGGGTGTTTCATCGCTCGGCGCAGCTTAAAACCGGGTACGGGATCTTCCATCGCCCGGCGGGGGCTTCAACATCGGGAGCCTCGATCACCTTGACGCAGCAGTGACTGCGGGGCGATGGAAAAATCCCGCGGCCAATTTTAAGCCGCGCCAAGCCGGGTCGGGCGATGAAAGGCCTGTGAACGGGCTGATTCAAGCTCCGCTCCATCATCTTGGGACGACAGATGGCACAATGGGCTAAGTGTTCGGCTGGCAACCGGAAGGTAGCCGGTTCGAATCCCGCTTGGAGTGCATACTGTCGTTGTGTCCTTGGTCAAGACACTTCACCCACCTTTGCCTGTGTGTGAGTGATTGGTGGTGGTCGGAGGGGCCGTAGGCGCAGATTGGCAGCCACGCTTCCGTCAGTCTGCCCCAGGGCAGCTGTGGCTACAGAAGTAGCTTACCACCACCGAGTGTGACTGAGGAGTGAATGAATAATGCGATGTAAAGCGCCTTGAGTATTAGAAAGGCGCTATATAAATCCCATCCATTATTATTATTATTATCTTTGCTCCACCAGAACGTCTCCCTCCTCCAATCACCGCGTTCTATCCTCAGTCCCACCCCCTACTTCCATCTCTGACCGACACCTCCCTCCTCCAAACATCGCGCTGAATCTCATGTTCCCCCCCCCCCACTGCCTGCTGACTGACGACTCGTCCAATCGGCGCCCTTGATCATCAGTCCCACCCCACTGTCTCGCGGAAAGCGGAGATTTTTTAATAGTTTTTTTCACCGAATTACAAATCATGGGGATGGGGGGGAGATTGTCCCCCACCTCTCAAAACATGGGGGGACGAAGACGTGCCCCCCCCCCTCCCCGGGATTTCCGCTCATGATTAGAAGGCACAATTCTTTGCCTAATGAGTAAATACAAGATGGTTAACATACAGGCTTCAAGGAAAAAGATATTTAAAAGTTACCAACTATGAAGCACAAGTTATGCAGCTATTCTACATGAATAATTCCGTGCATCTCTGCCCTCAAACCTGTCAAGTGCCAATGGATAGAACCAATAACAATGACAGAAGGAAAATGGCAATAAAATATTGATCTAAGCAATAAGGCCACACGCACAAAAAGCAAGATACAACATTCAAATTAAGAAATTAAAGGTGACAAATAATAAAATCTTAACTCCTCCAAAATGCATGAAGTTATTGCGCATCACTCCCCCACTTACCTACAGTGCCCTCCATAATGTTTGGGACAAAGACCCATCATTTATTTATTTGGCTCTGTACTCCACAATTTGAGATTTGTAATAGAAACAAACCCCATGTGGTTAAGTGCACATTTCCAGATTTTAATAAAGGTCATTTTTATACATTTTGGTTTCGCCATGTATAAATTATAGCTGTGTTTATACATAGTCCCCCCATTTCAGGGCACCATATTGTTTGGGACACATAGTTTCACAGGTGTTTGTAATTGCTCAGGTGTGTTTAATTGCCTCCTTCACGCAGGTATGAGAGCTCTCGGCACCTAGTCTTTCTTCGAGTCTTTCCATCACCTTTGGAAACTTTTATTGCTGTTTAGCAACATGAGGACCAAACTTGTGCCAATGAAAGTCAAAGAAGCCATTATAAGACTGAGAAACAAGAATAAAACTGTTAGAGTCATCAGCCATACCTTAGGATTACCAAAATCAACTGTTTGGAACATCATTAAGAAGAGAGCTTACTAATCGCAAAGGGACTGGCAGGCCAAGGAAGACCTCCACAGCTATGACACAAGAATTCTCTTTATAATAAAGAAAAATCCCCAAATACATGTCCGACAGATCGGAAACACTCTGCAGGAGTCAGGTATGGATTTGTCAATGACCACTGTCCGCAGAAGATTAAATGAACTGAAATACAGAGGCTACACTGCAAGATGCAAACCACTGGTTAGCTGTAAACATACGATGGCCAGGTTACAGTTTGCCAAGAAGTACTTAAAAGAGCAACCACTAGTTCTGGAAAAAGGTCTTGTGGACAGATGAGACGAAGATTAACTTATATCAGAGTGATGGCAAGAGAAAAGTATGGAGCACAGAAGGAACTGCCCAAGATCCAAAGCATACCACCTCATATGTGAAACACTGTGATGGGGGTGTATGGTCTGGGCATGTATGGCTGCTGAAGGTACTGGCTCCCTTATTGTCATTGATGATACAACTGCCGATGGTAGTAGCATAATGAATTCCGAAGTGTATAGACACATCCTATCTGCAGAAGTTCAAACTCATTGGCTGGCAGATCATTCTACAGCAAGACAATGATCCCAAACATACTGCTAAAGCAACAAAGGAGTTTTTCAAAGCTAAAAAATTGTCAATTCTTGAGTGGCCAAGTCAATCATCCGATCTGAAACCAATTGAGCATGCCTTTTATGGTGCCCTGAAATGGGGGGGGACTATGTATAAACACTGCTGTAATTTCTACATGGTGAAACCAAAATGTATACAAATGGCCTTTTTTTAAATCTCACAATGTGAAGATTTGACCAAGTTATTTTTTTTTCTATTACAAATCTCAAATTGTGGAGTACAGAGGCAAATAAATAAATGACGGGTCTGTCCCAAACATTATGGAGGGCACTGTATCTTTTCCCTGATCAATGGGAATTTCGTTTGTTTAGAAATATAGATCAACACAATTGATGAACAATTCCAGAGTTGTATATTTTAGTTTGAAAATATTAGTTCTTTCTAATGTATGATACTGCAATGCAGCTAATAAATCAGCAGAACGTTGTAACAAACTCAATACACGGATGCTGCAAGCCGGCTGCAGTGGTAATAAATATTCTATCTTTAAGATGGCAAAGTTTACTAAATGAACATGGAACCTTAATAATTCGCTTAATGGCAGCCATTCGTTTCCAAGTACCGAGGAGTCATTCGTGTTAATACATCAAAATATTGACCTACATAAAGCCAATTACGCAATCAGTTAAAAATCGTAATGCATTAATTTCAACAGTGCTTTGATCGGAGATGCTATAACGGAACTCGCAAAAGGAGAACGTGAAACCCCGATGCCTTTCGACTCCAAATGTGTGCGGAAACCCAGCGCAGCAGAACTGTCTGTTCATAATGATCACAGGTCAGGGGGAACATGCCGGTGAAATAGGGCAGAAAAACAGACCAGAATACTAATTGGTCCTAGTGAATGAATCAAAACTGTTTTTAAAACATTGTAATAAAAATCAGAGGAGCAAAGACTGAAGTGACAAAATGCTCCCAGGGCGATACTTGGTGATTTATATAAAATGGGGAGGGTTTGGTTCAGGAGGCTTGTGCTAATTTGAAGAGAGCAGATCTTCACCCTGCTGAGAGCAGGCTGCTCCGCCAGGCCGCGGCCGAGTGTTTTAAGCGACCGGGGCCCAAGGGGAGCGCCGGCCTTGCAGGCCCCGATGCCTGGGACTCGCGTACAGCGCTAGGCCGCAGAGCCCGCCTCCCCCCCGCCCGCCGACAGCGGCCAGCGCGGCCGGGCTGCGCGCCCTCCCCGCGGACAGTAAGCTCACGGCCCGGCGCAGGCAGGCAGGCAGGCGGGCCGCCCGGACCCCCGCATTACTCGGCGCTCTCACCAGCTCAATCCGGGCAAAGAGACAACGTTCAGTCGAGGCCGCACTCCTCACACCGCCACCACCATTGTTAGGCGGCGACAAGCGGAAACAGGAAGGCGGCTACCCGGTCCCACCGTGTTCCCCGTCCCTCCCTCCAAACCCTGCCCCCGTCCTTCGCAACCGGCTTGTCGCCGGGAAACGTTCCGACTTCCGCTCGGCAACAGGTCACAACAAATGGAAACAACCTCATATTTCGCTTGGGCAGCTTAAACCCCAGCAGTGTGAATATTGACCCCCTAACTTCTTGCTTTTCCTCTCCCTCCATCTAACCTCCCCTACCCTTGGAAAATATTCTGGCAATCTATCCTGTCATCATGCTTTAACCTCTTTGAAGTCACAGAGTGATACAGTGTGGACACAGGCCCTTCGGCCCAACTCGCCCACACCGGCCAAAATGTCCCTGCTGCCCTAGTCCCACTTGGTCCATAACCCTCCAAACCTGTTCTATCCATGTACCTGTCCAACTGTTTCTTAAACTACCTCCTCTGGCAGCTTGTTCAAGCTCAGCACTTCAACTCCCCCTCCCATTCCCAATCCGACCTCTCTGTCCTGGGTCTCCTCCATGGCCAGAGTGAGCAACACCGGAAATTGGAGGAACAGCACCTCGTATTCCGCTTGGGGAGTCTGCAGCCTGCGGGCTTGAACATTGAATTCTCCCAATTTTGTTAGCCCTTGTTGTCTCCTCCCCTTCCTCAGCCCACGGGCTGTCTCCTCCCATCCCCCAGCCCTCGGGCTCCTCCTCCTCCTTTTTCCTTCCTTCTCCCCGCCACCCCCTATCAGTCTGAAGAAGGGTTTCGGCACGAAACGTTACCTATTCCCTTCGCTCCATAGATGCTGCTGCACCCGCTAAGTTTCTCCAGCATTTTTGTGTACCTCCTCTGGCAGCTTGTTCCATACACCCACCACCCTCTGTGTGGAAAAGTTACCCCTTGGATTCTTATTATATCTTTTCCCCTTCACTTTGAACCCCTACTCTGGGCAAGAGTGTGCATCTACTCGATCTATTCCTCTCATGATCTTGTATATCTCTATAAGATCTCCCATCATCCTCCTACGCTCCATGGAATAGAGACCCAGCCTACTCAATCTCTCTGTAACTCACACCCTCTCGTCCTGGCAACATCCTCATAAATCCTTTCTGAACCCTTTCAAGCTTGACAATATCTTTCCTATAACATGGTGCCCAGAACTGAACGCAATATTCTAAATGCGGTCTCACAAACGTCTTATACAACTGTACCTAGACCTCCCAACTTCTATACTCAATATTCTGAATGATGAAGGCCAAAGTGCCAAAAGCCTTGTTGACCACCTTATCCACCTGTGACTCAACCTTAAAGGAACAATGCACTTGTACTCCAAGATCCCTCTGTTCTGCAACACTACCCAGAGGCTTACCATTTACTTAGTAGGTCCTGCCCTTGTTCGACATCCCAAAATGCAACGCCTCACACTTCTCTGTATTAAATTCCATCAACCATTCCTCCACCCACCTGGCCAATCGATCCAGATCGTGCTGCAATCGTTTCCAACCATCTTCACTATCTTGATAATCTTGCCCTGTATGTTCTCATCCTAATCATTGATGACTAACAGTAATGGGCCCAGCACCGAACCCTGTGGCACACCACTAATCACAGGCCCCCATTCTGAGACGCAACCTTCCACCATCACCCTCTGCTTCCTTCCATGGAGCCAATTTGCTATCCATTCAGCTATCTCTCCTTGGATCCCATGCGATCTAACCTTCCAGAGCAGCCTACCATGCGACACCTTGTTGAATGCCTTACTAAAGTCCATGTACACAACATCTACAGCTATGCCTTTATGTTCAAGTCTTCAAAAAAAAAATCAATCAGATTTGTGAGACACGGCCTCCCACATACAAATCCATGCTGACTGTCCTTAATCAGCCCTTGCCCGTCCAAATGACTGTATATCCTATCCCTCAGAATACTCACTACTACCAACTACAGATGTTAAGCTTACCGGCCTAAAGTTCCCAGCATGTTACCTGCAGCCCTTCTTGAAAAGAGGCACAACATTTGTCACCCTCCAATCCTCTGGCACCTCTCCTGGATTTAAGGACGACTCATAAATTTCAACCAGAGCTCCCGCAATTTCCTCTCTAGTTTCCCGCAATGTCCTCAGATATATCTGATCAGACCCCGGAGATTTGTCTACCTTCAAATGCGACAGTACCTTCAGTACTTCCTCGACGGTAACCCTGACTGCTCTCTTGACACTACCAGTGACTGCTCCAATTTCCTCCGTCCTACTGTATTTCTCCTCGGTAAATACAGAAGAGAAATACTCATTGAGGACCTTGCCCATCTCCAGTGGCTCCATACAGAGGTGACCTCTTTTATTCCTAAGAGGTCCCACGCTCTCTCTAGTTACCCTTTTCCCCCTTATCTATCTATCTTCTATCTATCTATCTATCTATCTATCTATCTATCTATCTATCTATCTATCTATCTATCTATCTATCTATCTATCTATCTATCTATCTATCTATCTATCTATCTATCTATCTATCTATCTATCTATCTATCTCTAGACCAAGTGCAGACCCGTTGGGTCTGTTTCCCCAACGGCGTTTGCGGGGGGGGGGGGGGGGGGGGTGAGAAGAGGGG